>NC_139542.1:68975367-69094367 GCF_965153285.1 Podarcis tiliguerta | reverse complement strand
CTAATTTTGTTTCCCATGATAAAAACCCATCTATTTCCACCAAAAAAGCTTTCAGTCGATCGTTTGCAACACTTTGGCCCCATTTCTGAGTGAATTGCACAACGTCAGATTTTTGCTGAAATTGTGACCACGCGGCTTAGGGATTTTTTCAAAAAAAAGCGGTTCAGACGTTGTGGGCTAATTCTGTTTCCTATGATAAAAACCCATCTGTTTCCACCAAAAAAGCTTTCAGTCGATCGTTTGCAACAGTTTGGCACCATTTCTGAGTGAATTGCAGAATGTCAGATTTTTCTGAAATTGTGACCGCGCGGCTTGGGGATTTTTTCAAAAAAAGTTGCTCAGACGTCGAGGGCTAATTTTGTTTCCCATGATAAAAACCCATCTATTTCCACCAAAAAAGCTTTCAGTCGATCGTTTGCAACAGTTTGGCCCCATTTCTGAGTGAATTGCACTACGTCAGATTTTTGCTGAAATTGTGACCGTGCGGCTTAGGGATTTTTTCCAAAAAAGGTGTTCAGACATCGAGGGCGAATTCTGTTTCCCATGATAAAAACCCATCTGTTTCCACCGAAAAAGCTTTCAGTCGATCGTTTGCAACAGTTTGGCCCCATTTCTGAGTGAATTGCACAACGTCAGATTTTTGCTGAAATTGTGACCGCGCGGCTTAGGCATTTTTTCAAAAAAAGTGGTTCAGACGTCGAGGGCTAATTCTGTTTCCCATGATAAAAACCCATCTGTTTACACCGAAAAAGCTTTCAGTCGATCGTTTGCAACAGTTTGGCACCATTTCTGAGTGAATTGCAGAATGTCAGATTCTTGCTGAAATTGTGACCGGCTTAGGGATTTTTTCAAAAAAAGTTGCTCAGACGTCGAGGGCTAATTTTGTTTCCCATGACAAAAACCCATCTATTTCCACCAAAAAAGGTTTCAGTCGATTGTTTGCAACAGTTTGGCACCATTTCTGAGTGAATTGCAGAATGTCAGATTTTTGCTGAAATTGTGACCGCGCGGCTTGGGGATTTTTTCAAAAAAAGTTGCTCAGATGTCGAGGGCTAATTTTGTTTCCCATGATAAAAACCCATCTATTTCCACCAAAAAAGCTTTCAGTCGATCGTTTGCAACACTTTGGCCCCATTTCTGAGTGAATTGCACAACGTCAGATTTTTGCTGAAATTGTGACCGCGCGGCTTAGGGATTTTTTCAAAAAAAAGTGGTTCAGACGTTGTGGGCTAATTCTGTTTCCTATGATAAAAACCCATCTGTTTCCACCAAAAAAGTTTTCAGTCGATCGTTTGCAACAGTTTGGCACCATTTCTGAGTGAATTGCAGAATGTCAGATTTTTCTGAAATTGTGACCGCGCGGCTTGGGGATTTTTTCAAAAAAAGTTGCTCAGACGTCGAGGGCTAATTTTGTTTCCCATGATAAAAACCCATCTATTTCCACCAAAAAAGCTTTCAGTCGATCGTTTGCAACAGTTTGGCCCCATTTCTGAGTGAATTGCACTACGTCAGATTTTTGCTGAAATTGTGACCGTGCGGCTTAGGGATTTTTTCCAAAAAAGGTGTTCAGACATCGAGGGCGAATTCTGTTTCCCATGATAAAAACCCATCTGTTTCCACCGAAAAAGCTTTCAGTCGATCGTTTGCAACAGTTTGGCCCCATTTCTGAGTGAATTGCACAACGTCAGATTTTTGCTGAAATTGTGACCGCGCGGCTTAGGCATTTTTTCAAAAAAAGTGGTTCAGACGTCGAGGGCTAATTCTGTTTCCCATGATAAAAACCCATCTGTTTACACCGAAAAAGCTTTCAGTCGATCGTTTGCAACAGTTTGGCACCATTTCTGAGTGAATTGCAGAATGTCAGATTCTTGCTGAAATTGTGACCGGCTTAGGGATTTTTTCAAAAAAAGTGGTTCAGACGTTGTGGGCTAATTCTGTTTCCTATGATAAAAACCCATCTGTTTCCACCGAAAAAGCTTTCAGTCGATTGTTTGCAACAGTTTGGCACCATTTCTGAGTGAATTGCAGAATGTCAGATTTTTGCTGAAATTGTGACCGCGCGGCTTGGGGATTTTTTCAAAAAAAGTTGCTCAGATGTCGAGGGCTAATTTTGTTTCCCACGATAAAAACCCATCTATTTCCACCAAAAAAGCTTTCAGTCGATCGTTTGCAACACTTTGGCCCCATTTCTGAGTGAATTGCACAACGTCAGATTTTTGCTGAAATTGTGACCGCGCGGCTTAGGGATTTTTTCAAAAAAAGTGGTTCAGACGTCGAGGGCTAATTGTGTTTCCCATGATAAAAACCCATCTGTTTACACCGAAAAAGCTTTCAGTCGATCGTTTGCAACAGTTTGGCACCATTTCTGAGTGAATTGCAGAATGTCAGATTTTTGCTGAAATTGTGACCGCGCGGCTTGGGGATTTTTTCAAAAAAAGTTGCTCAGACGTCGAGGGCTAATTTTGTTTCCCATGATAAAAACCCATCTATTTCCACCAAAAAAAGCTTTCAGTCGATCGTTTGCAACAGTTTGGCCCCATTTCTGAGTGAATTGCACAACGTCAGATTTTTGCTGAAATTGTGACCGCGCGGCTTAGGGATTTTTTCAAAAAAAGTGGTTCAGACGTTGTGGGCTAATTCTGTTTCCTATGATAAAAACCCATCTGTTTCCACCGAAAAAGCTTTCAGTCGATCGTTTGCAACAGTTTGGCACCATTTCTGAGTGAATTGCAGAATGTCAGATTTTTGCTGAAATTGTGACCGCGCGGCTTGGGGATTTTTTCAAAAAAAGTTGCTCAGACTTCGAGGGCTAATTTTGTTTCCCATGATAAAAACCCATCTATTTCCACCAAAAAAGCTTTCAGTCGATCGTTTGCAACAGTTTGGCCCCATTTCTGAGTGAATTGCACAACGTCAGATTTTTGCTGAAATTGTGACCGCGCGGCTTAGGGATTTTTTCCAAAAAAGGTGTTCAGACATCGAGGGCGAATTCTGTTTCCCATGATAAAAACCCATCTGTTTCCACCGATAAAGCTTTCAGTCGATCGTTTGCAACAGTTTGGCACCATTTCTGAGTGAATTGCAGAATGTCAGATTTTTGCTGAAATTGTGACCGCGCGGCTTAGGGATTTTTTCAAAAAAAGGTGTTCAGACATCGAAGGCTAATTCTGTTTCCCATGATAAAAACCCATCTATTTCCACCGAAAAAGCTTTCAGTCGATCGTTTGCAACAGTTTGGCACCATTTCTGAGTGAATTGCACAACGTCAGATTTTTGCTGAAATTGTGACCGCGCGGCTTAGGGATTTTTTCAAAAAAAAGTGGTTCAGACGTTGTGGGCTAATTCTGTTTCCTATGATAAAAACCCATCTGTTTCCACCGAAAAAGCTTTCAGTCGATTGTTTGCAACAGTTTGGCACCATTTCTGAGTGAATTGCAGAATGTCAGATTTTTGCTGAAATTGTGACCGCGCGGCTTGGGGATTTTTTCAAAAAAAGTTGCTCAGATGTCGAGGGCTAATTTTGTTTCCCACGATAAAAACCCATCTATTTCCACCAAAAAAGCTTTCAGTCGATCGTTTGCAACACTTTGGCCCCATGTCTGAGTGAATTGCACAACGTCAGATTTTTGCTGAAATTGTGACCGCGCGGCTTAGGGATTTTTTCAAAAAAAGTGGTTCAGACGTCGAGGGCTAATTCTGTTTCCCATGATAAAAACCCATCTGTTTACACCGAAAAAGCTTTCAGTCGATCGTTTGCAACAGTTTGGCACCATTTCTGAGTGAATTGCAGAATGTCAGATTTTTGCTGAAATTGTGACCGCGCGGCTTGGGGATTTTTTCAAAAAAAGTTGCTCAGACGTCGAGGGCTAATTTTGTTTCCCATGATAAAAACCCATCTATTTCCACCAAAAAAAGCTTTCAGTCGATCGTTTGCAACAGTTTGGCCCCATTTCTGAGTGAATTGCACAACGTCAGATTTTTGCTGAAATTGTGACCGCGCGGCTTAGGGATTTTTTCAAAAAAAGTGGTTCAGACGTTGTGGGCTAATTCTGTTTCCTATGATAAAAACCCATCTGTTTCCACCGAAAAAGCTTTCAGTCGATCGTTTGCAACAGTTTGGCACCATTTCTGAGTGAATTGCAGAATGTCAGATTTTTGCTGAAATTGTGACCGCACGGCTTAGGGATTTTTTCAAAAAAAGTTGCTCAGACTTCGAGGGCTAATTTTGTTTCCCATGATAAAAACCCATCTATTTCCACCAAAAAAGCTTTCAGTCGATCGTTTGCAACAGTTTGGCCCCATTTCTGAGTGAATTGCACAACGTCAGATTTTTGCTGAAATTGTGACCGCGCGGCTTAGGGATTTTTTCCAAAAAAGGTGTTCAGACATCGAGGGCGAATTCTGTTTCCCATGATAAAAACCCATCTGTTTCCACCGATAAAGCTTTCAGTCGATCGTTTGCAACAGTTTGGCACCATTTCTGAGTGAATTGCAGAATGTCAGATTTTTGCTGAAATTGTGACCGCGCGGCTTAGGGATTTTTTCAAAAAAAGGTGTTCAGACATCGAAGGCTAATTCTGTTTCCCATGATAAAAACCCATCTATTTCCACCGAAAAAGCTTTCAGTCGATCGTTTGCAACAGTTTGGCACCATTTCTGAGTGAATTGCACAACGTCAGATTTTTGCTGAAATTGTTACCGCGCGGCTTAGGGATTTTTTTAAAAAAGGTGTTCAGACGTCGAGGGCTAATTCTGTTTCCCATGATAAAAACCCATCTGTTTCCACCAAAAAAGCTTTCAGTCGATCGTTTGCAACAGTTTGGCACCATTTCTGAGTGAATTGCAGAATGTCAGATTTTTGCTGAAATTGTGACCGCGCGGCTTGGGGATTTTTTCAAAAAAAGTTGCTCAGACGTCGAGGGCTAATTTTGTTTCCCATGACAAAAACCCATCTATTTCCACCAAAAAAGGTTTCAGTCGATTGTTTGCAACAGTTTGGCACCATTTCTGAGTGAATTGCAGAATGTCAGATTTTTGCTGAAATTGTGACCGCGCGGCTTGGGGATTTTTTCAAAAAACGTTGCTCAGATGTCGAAGGCTAATTTTGTTTCCCATGATAAAAACCCATCTATTTCCACCAAAAAAGCTTTCAGTCGATCGTTTGCAACACTTTGGCCCCATTTCTGAGTGAATTGCACAACGTCAGATTTTTGCTGAAATTGTGACCGCGCGGCTTAGGGATTTTTTAAAAAAAAAGTGGTTCAGACGTTGTGGGCTAATTCTGTTTCCTATGATAAAAACCCATCTGTTTCCACCAAAAAAGCTTTCAGTCGATCGTTTGCAACAGTTTGGCACCATTTCTGAGTGAATTGCAGAATGTCAGATTTTTCTGAAATTGTGACCGCGGGGCTTGGGGATTTTTTCAAAAAAAGTTGCTCAGACGTCGAGGGCTAATTTTGTTTCCCATGATAAAAACCCATCTATTTCCACCAAAAAAGCTTTCAGTCGATCGTTTGCAACAGTTTGGCCCCATTTCTGAGTGAATTGCACTACGTCAGATTTTTGCTGAAATTGTGACCGTGCGGCTTAGGGATTTTTTCAAAAAAAGTGGTTCAGACGTTGTGGGCTAATTCTGTTTCCTATGATAAAAACCCATCTGTTTCCACCGAAAAAGCTTTCAGTCGATTGTTTGCAACAGTTTGGCACCATTTCTGAGTGAATTGCAGAATGTCAGATTTTTGCTGAAATTGTGACCGCGCGGCTTGGGGATTTTTTCAAAAAAAGTTGCTCAGATGTCGAGGGCTAATTTTGTTTCCCATGATAAAAACCCATCTATTTCCACCAAAAAAGCTTTCAGTCGATCGTTTGCAACACTTTGGCCCCATTTCTGAGTGAATTGCACAACGTCAGATTTTTGCTGAAATTGTGACCGCGCGGCTTAGGGATTTTTTCAAAAAAAGTGGTTCAGACGTCGAGGGCTAATTCTGTTTCCCATGATAAAAACCCATCTGTTTACACCGAAAAAGCTTTCAGTCGATCGTTTGCAACAGTTTGGCACCATTTCTGAGTGAATTGCAGAATGTCAGATTTTTGCTGAAATTGTGACCGCGCGGCTTGGGGATTTTTTCAAAAAAAGTTGCTCAGACGTCGAGGGCTAATTTTGTTTCCCATGATAAAAACCCATCTATTTCCACCAAAAAAAGCTTTCAGTCGATCGTTTGCAACAGTTTGGCCCCATTTCTGAGTGAATTGCACAACGTCAGATTTTTGCTGAAATTGTGACCGCGCGGCTTAGGGATTTTTTCAAAAAAAGTGGTTCAGACGTTGTGGGCTAATTCTGTTTCCTATGATAAAAACCCATCTGTTTCCACCGAAAAAGCTTTCAGTCGATCGTTTGCAACAGTTTGGCACCATTTCTGAGTGAATTGCAGAATGTCAGATTTTTGCTGAAATTGTGACCGCGCGGCTTAGGGATTTTTTCAAAAAAAGTGGTTCATACGTTGTGGGCTAATTCTGTTTCCTATGATAAAAACCCATCTGTTTCCACCAAAAAAGCTTTCAGTCGATCGTTTGCAACAGTTTGGCACCATTTCTGAGTGAATTGCAGAATGTCAGATTTTTGCTGAAATTGTGACCGCGCGGCTTGGGGATTTTTTCAAAAAAAGTTGCTCAGACTTCGAGGGCTAATTTTGTTTCCCATGATAAAAACCCATCTATTTCCACCAAAAAAGCTTTCAGTCGATCGTTTGCAACAGTTTGGCCCCATTTCTGAGTGAATTGCACAACGTCAGATTTTTGCTGAAATTGTGACCGCGCGGCTTAGGGATTTTTTGAAAAAAAGGTGTTCAGACATCGAGGGCGAATTCTGTTTTCCATGATAAAAACCCATCTGTTTCCACCGATAAAGCTTTCAGTCGATCGTTTGCAACAGTTTGGCACCATTTCTGAGTGAATTGCAGAATGTCAGATTTTTGCTGAAATTGTGACCGCGCGGCTTAGGGATTTTTTCAAAAAAAGGTGTTCAGACATCGAAGGCTAATTCTGTTTCCCATGATAAAAACCCATCTATTTCCACCGAAAAAGCTTTCAGTCGATCGTTTGCAACAGTTTGGCACCATTTCTGAGTGAATTGCACAACGTCAGATTTTTGCTGAAATTGTGACCGCGCGGCTTAGGGATTTTTTTAAAAAAGGTGTTCAGACGTCGAGGGCTAATTCTGTTTCCCATGATAAAAACCCATCTGTTTCCACCAAAAAAGCTTTCAGTCGATCGTTTGCAACAGTTTGGCACCATTTCTGAGTGAATTGCAGAATGTCAGATTTTTGCTGAAATTGTGACCGCGCGGCTTGGGGATTTTTTCAAAAAAAGTTGCTCAGATGTCGGGGGCTAATTTTGTTTCCCATGATAAAAACCCATCTATTTCCACCAAAAAAGCTTTCAGTCGATCGTTTGCAACACTTTGGCCCCATTTCTGAGTGAATTGCACAACGTCAGATTTTTGCTGAAATTGTGACCGCGCGGCTTAGGGATTTTTTCAAAAAAAGTGGTTCAGACGTCGAGGGCTAATTCTGTTTCCCATGATAAAAACCCATCTGTTTACACCGAAAAAGCTTTCAGTCGATCGTTTGCAACAGTTTGGCACCATTTCTGAGTGAATTGCAGAATGTCAGATTTTTGCTGAAATTGTGACCGCGCGGCTTGGGGATTTTTTCAAAAAAAGTTGCTCAGACTTCGAGGGCTAATTTTGTTTCCCATGATAAAAACCCATCTATTTCCACCAAAAAAGCTTTCAGTCGATCGTTTGCAACAGTTTGGCCCCATTTCTGAGTGAATTGCACAACGTCAGATTTTTGCTGAAATTGTGACCGCGCGGCTTAGGGATTTTTTCCAAAAAAGGTGTTCAGACATCGAGGGCGAATTCTGTTTTCCATGATAAAAACCCATCTGTTTCCACCGATAAAGCTTTCAGTCGATCGTTTGCAACAGTTTGGCACCATTTCTGAGTGAATTGCAGAATGTCAGATTTTTGCTGAAATTGTGACCGCGCGGCTTAGGGATTTTTTCAAAAAAAGTGGTTCAGACATCGAAGGCTAATTCTGTTTCCCATGATAAAAACCCATCTATTTCCACCGAAAAAGCTTTCAGTCGATCGTTTGCAACAGTTTGGCACCATTTCTGAGTGAATTGCACAACGTCAGATTTTTGCTGAAATTGTGACCGCGCGGCTTAGGGATTTTTTTAAAAAAGGTGTTCAGACGTCGAGGGCTAATTCTGTTTCCCATGATAAAAACCCATCTGTTTCCACCAAAAAAGCTTTCAGTCGATCGTTTGCAACAGTTTGGCACCATTTCTGAGTGAATTGCAGAATGTCAGATTTTTGCTGAAATTGTGACCGCGCGGCTTGGGGATTTTTTCAAAAAAAGTTGCTCAGATGTCGAGGGCTAATTTTGTTTCCCATGATAAAAACCCATCTATTTCCACCAAAAAAGCTTTCAGTCGATCGTTTGCAACACTTTGGCCCCATTTCTGAGTGAATTGCACAACGTCAGATTTTTGCTGAAATTGTGACCGCGAGGCTTAGGGATTTTTTCAAAAAAAGTGGTTCAGACGTCGAGGGCTAATTCTGTTTCCCATGATAAAAACCCATCTGTTTACACCGAAAAAGCTTTCAGTCGATCGTTTGCAACAGTTTGGCACCATTTCTGAGTGAATTGCAGAATGTCAGATTTTTGCTGAAATTGTGACCGCGCGGCTTGGGGATTTTTTCAAAAAAAGTTGCTCAGACGTCGAGGGCTAATTTTGTTTCCCATGATAAAAACCCATCTATTTCCACCAAAAAAAGCTTTCAGTCGATCGTTTGCAACAGTTTGGCCCCATTTCTGAGTGAATTGCACAATGTCAGATTTTTGCTGAAATTGTGACCGCGCGGCTTAGGGATTTTTTCAAAAAAAGTGGTTCAGACGTTGTGGGCTAATTCTGTTTCCTATGATAAAAACCCATCTGTTTCCACCGAAAAAGCTTTCAGTCGATCGTTTGCAACAGTTTGGCACCATTTCTGAGTGAATTGCAGAATGTCAGATTTTTGCTGAAATTGTGACCGCGCGGCTTAGGGATTTTTTCAAAAAAAGTGGTTCATACGTTGTGGGCTAATTCTGTTTCCTATGATAAAAACCCATCTGTTTCCACCAAAAAAGCTTTCAGTCGATCGTTTGCAACAGTTTGGCACCATTTCTGAGTGAATTGCAGAATGTCAGATTTTTGCTGAAATTGTGACCGCGCGGCTTGGGGATTTTTTCAAAAAAAGTTGCTCAGACTTCGAGGGCTAATTTTGTTTCCCATGATAAAAACCCATCTATTTCCACCAAAAAAGCTTTCAGTCGATCGTTTGCAACAGTTTGGCCCCATTTCTGAGTGAATTGCACAACGTCAGATTTTTGCTGAAATTGTGACCGCGCGGCTTAGGGATTTTTTCCAAAAAAGGTGTTCAGACATCGAGGGCGAATTCTGTTTTCCATGATAAAAACCCATCTGTTTCCACCGATAAAGCTTTCAGTCGATCGTTTGCAACAGTTTGGCACCATTTCTGAGTGAATTGCAGAATGTCAGATTTTTGCTGAAATTGTGACCGCGCGGCTTAGGGATTTTTTCAAAAAAAGGTGTTCAGACATCGAAGGCTAATTCTGTTTCCCATGATAAAAACCCATCTATTTCCACCGAAAAAGCTTTCAGTCGATCGTTTGCAACAGTTTGGCACCATTTCTGAGTGAATTGCACAACGTCAGATTTTTGCTGAAATTGTGACCGCGCGGCTTAGGGATTTTTTTAAAAAAGGTGTTCAGACGTCGAGGGCTAATTCTGTTTCCCATGATAAAAACCCATCTGTTTCCACCAAAAAAGCTTTCAGTCGATCGTTTGCAACAGTTTGGCACCATTTCTGAGTGAATTGCAGAATGTCAGATTTTTGCTGAAATTGTGACCGCGCGGCTTGGGGATTTTTTCAAAAAAAGTTGCTCAGATGTCGAGGGCTAATTTTGTTTCCCATGATAAAAACCCATCTATTTCCACCAAAAAAGCTTTCAGTCGATCGTTTGCAACACTTTGGCCCCATTTCTGAGTGAATTGCACAACGTCAGATTTTTGCTGAAATTGTGACCGCGCGGCTTAGGGATTTTTTCAAAAAAAGTGGTTCAGACGTCGAGGGCTAATTCTGTTTCCCATGATAAAAACCCATCTGTTTACACCGAAAAAGCTTTCAGTCGATCGTTTGCAACAGTTTGGCACCATTTCTGAGTGAATTGCAGAATGTCAGATTTTTGCTGAAATTGTGACCGCGCGGCTTGGGGATTTTTTCAAAAAAAGTTGCTCAGACGTCGAGGGCTAATTTTGTTTCCCATGATAAAAACCCATCTATTTCCACCAAAAAAAGCTTTCAGTCGATCGTTTGCAACAGTTTGGCCCCATTTCTGAGTGACTTGCACAACGTCAGATTTTTGCTGAAATTGTGACCGCGCGGCTTAGGGATTTTTTCAAAAAAAGTGGTTCAGACGTTGTGGGCTAATTCTGTTTCCTATGATAAAAACCCATCTGTTTCCACCGAAAAAGCTTTCAGTCGATCGTTTGCAACAGTTTGGCACCATTTCTGAGTGAATTGCAGAATGTCAGATTTTTGCTGAAATTGTGACCGCACGGCTTAGGGATTTTTTCAAAAAAAGTGGTTCATACGTTGTGGGCTAATTCTGTTTCCTATGATAAAAACCCATCTGTTTCCACCAAAAAAGCTTTCAGTCGATCGTTTGCAACAGTTTGGCACCATTTCTGAGTGAATTGCAGAATGTCAGATTTTTGCTGAAATTGTGACCGCGCGGCTTGGGGATTTTTTCAAAAAAAGTTGCTCAGACTTCGAGGGCTAATTTTGTTTCCCATGATAAAAACCCATCTATTTCCACCAAAAAAGCTTTCAGTCGATCGTTTGCAACAGTTTGGCCCCATTTCTGAGTGAATTGCACAACGTCAGATTTTTGTTGAAATTGTGACCGCGCGGCTTAGGGATTTTTTCCAAAAAAGGTGTTCAGACATCGAGGGCGAATTCTGTTTCCCATGATAAAAACCCATCTGTTTCCACCGATAAAGCTTTCAGTCGATCGTTTGCAACAGTTTGGCACCATTTCTGAGTGAATTGCAGAATGTCAGATTTTTGCTGAAATTGTGACCGCGCGGCTTAGGGATTTTTTCAAAAAAAGGTGTTCAGACATCGAAGGCTAATTCTGTTTCCCATGATAAAAACCCATCTATTTCCACCGAAAAAGCTTTCAGTCGATCGTTTGCAACAGTTTGGCCCCATTTCTGAGTGAATTGCACAACGTCAGATTTTTGCTGAAATTGTGACCGCGCGGCTTAGGGATTTTTTCAAAAAAAAGTGGTTCAGACGTTGTGGGCTAATTCTGTTTCCTATGATAAAAACCCATCTGTTTCCACCAAAAAAGCTTTCAGTCGATCGTTTGCAACAGTTTGGCACCATTTCTGAGTGAATTGCAGAATGTCAGATTTTTGCTGAAATTGTGACCGCGCGGCTTGGGGATTTTTTCAAAAAAAGTTGCTCAGACGTCGAGGGCTAATTTTGTTTCCCATGATAAAAACCCATCTATTTCCACCAAAAAGCTTTCAGTCGATCGTTTGCAACAGTTTGGCACCATTTCTGAGTGAATTGCAGAATGTCAGATTTTTGCTGAAATTGTGACCGCGCGGCTTGGGGATTTTTTCAAAAAAAGTTGCTCAGACGTCGAGGGCTAATTTTGTTTCCCATGATAAAAACCCATCTATTTCCACCAAAAAAAGCTTTCAGTCGATCGTTTGCAACAGTTTGGCCCCATTTCTGAGTGAATTGCACAACGTCAGATTTTTGCTGAAATTGTGACCGCGCGGCTTAGGGATTTTTTCAAAAAAAGTGGTTCAGACGTTGTGGGCTAATTCTGTTTCCTATGATAAAAACCCATCTGTTTCCACCGAAAAAGCTTTCAGTTGATCGTTTGCAACAGTTTGGCACCATTTCTGAGTGAATTGCAGAATGTCAGATTTTTGCTGAAATTGTGACCGCGCGGCTTAGGGATTTTTTCAAAAAAAGTGGTTCATACGTTGTGGGCTAATTCTGTTTCCTATGATAAAAACCCATCTGTTTCCACCAAAAAAGCTTTCAGTCGATCGTTTGCAACAGTTTGGCACCATTTCTGAGTGAATTGCAGAATGTCAGATTTTTGCTGAAATTGTGACCGCACGGCTTGGGGATTTTTTCAAAAAAAGTTGCTCAGACTTCGAGGGCTAATTTTGTTTCCCATGATAAAAACCCATCTATTTCCACCGAAAAAGCTTTCAGTCGATCGTTTGCAACAGTTTGGCCCCATTTCTGAGTGAATTGCACAACGTCAGATTTTTGCTGAAATTGTGACCGCGCGGCTTAGGGATTTTTTCAAAAAAAAGTGGTTCAGACGTTGTGGGCTAATTCTGTTTCCTATGATAAAAACCCATCTGTTTCCACCAAAAAAGCTTTCAGTCGATCGTTTGCAACAGTTTGGCACCATTTCTGAGTGAATTGCAGAATGTCAGATTTTTGCTGAAATTGTGACCGCGCGGCTTGGGGATTTTTTCAAAAAAAGTTGCTCAGACGTCGAGGGCTAATTTTGTTTCCCATGATAAAAACCCATCTATTTCCACCAAAAAGCTTTCAGTCGATCGTTTGCAACAGTTTGGCACCATTTCTGAGTGAATTGCAGAATGTCAGATTTTTGCTGAAATTGTGACCGCGCGGCTTGGGGATTTTTTCAAAAAAAGTTGCTCAGACGTCGAGGGCTAATTTTGTTTCCCATGATAAAAACCCATCTATTTCCACCAAAAAAAGCTTTCAGTCGATCGTTTGCAACAGTTTGGCCCCATTTCTGAGTGAATTGCACAACGTCAGATTTTTGCTGAAATTGTGACCGCGCGGCTTAGGGATTTTTTCAAAAAAAGTGGTTCAGACGTTGTGGGCTAATTCTGTTTCCTATGATAAAAACCCATCTGTTTCCACCGAAAAAGCTTTCAGTTGATCGTTTGCAACAGTTTGGCACCATTTCTGAGTGAATTGCAGAATGTCAGATTTTTGCTGAAATTGTGACCGCGCGGCTTAGGGATTTTTTCAAAAAAAGTGGTTCATACGTTGTGGGCTAATTCTGTTTCCTATGATAAAAACCCATCTGTTTCCACCAAAAAAGCTTTCAGTCGATCGTTTGCAACAGTTTGGCACCATTTCTGAGTGAATTGCAGAATGTCAGATTTTTGCTGAAATTGTGACCGCACGGCTTGGGGATTTTTTCAAAAAAAGTTGCTCAGACTTCGAGGGCTAATTTTGTTTCCCATGATAAAAACCCATCTATTTCCACCAAAAAAGCTTTCAGTCGATCGTTTGCAACAGTTTGGCCCCATTTCTGAGTGAATTGCACAACGTCAGATTTTTGCTGAAATTGTGACCGCGCGGCTTGGGGATTTTTTCCAAAAAAGGTGTTCAGACATCGAGGGCGAATTCTGTTTCCCATGATAAAAACCCATCTGTTTCCACCGATAAAGCTTTCAGTCGATCGTTTGCAACAGTTTGGCACCATTTCTGAGTGAATTGCAGAATGTCAGATTTTTGCTGAAATTGTGACCGCGCGGCTTAGGGATTTTTTCAAAAAAAGGTGTTCAGACATCGAAGGCTAATTCTGTTTCCCATGATAAAAACCCATCTATTTCCACCGAAAAAGCTTTCAGTCGATCGTTTGCAACAGTTTGGCACCATTTCTGAGTGAATTGCACAACGTCAGATTTTTGCTGAAATTGTGACCGCGCGGCTTAGGGACTTTTTTAAAAAAGGTGTTCAGACGTCGAGGGCTAATTCTGTTTCCCATGATAAAAACCCATCTGTTTCCACCAAAAAAGCTTTCAGTCGATCGTTTGCAACAGTTTGGCACCATTTCTGAGTGAATTGCAGAATGTCAGATTTTTGCTGAAATTGTGACCGCGCGGCTTGGGGATTTTTTCAAAAAAAGTTGCTCAGACGTCGAGGGCTAATTTTGTTTCCCATGATAAAAACCCATCTATTTCCACCAAAAAGGTTTCAGTCGATTGTTTGCAACAGTTTGGCACCATTTCTGAGTGAATTGCAGAATGTCAGATTTTTGCTGAAATTGTGACCGCGCGGCTTGGGGATTTTTTCAAAAAAAGTTGCTCAGATGTCGAGGGCTAATTTTGTTTCCCATGATAAAAACCCATCTATTTCCACCAAAAAAGCTTTCAGTCGATCGTTTGCAACACTTTGGCCCCATTTCTGAGTGAATTGCACAACGTCAGATTTTTGCTGAAATTGTGACCGCGCGGCTTAGGGATTTTTTCAAAAAAAAGTGGTTCAGACGTTGTGGGCTAATTCTGTTTCCTATGATAAAAACCCATCTATTTCCACCAAAAAAGCTTTCAGTCGATCGTTTGCAACAGTTTGGCACCATTTCTGAGTGAATTGCAGAATGTCAGATTTTTCTGAAATTGTGACCGCGCGGCTTGGGGATTTTTTCAAAAAAAGTTGCTCAGACGTCGAGGGCTAATTTTGTTTCCCATGATAAAAACCCATCTATTTCCACCGAAAAAGCTTTCAGTCGATCGTTTGCAACAGTTTGGCACCATTTCTGAGTGAATTGCACAACGTCAGATTTTTGCTGAAATTGTGACCGCGCGGCTTAGGGACTTTTTTAAAAAAGGTGTTCAGACGTCGAGGGCTAATTCTGTTTCCCATGATAAAAACCCATCTGTTTCCACCAAAAAAGCTTTCAGTCGATCGTTTGCAACAGTTTGGCACCATTTCTGAGTGAATTGCAGAATGTCAGATTTTTGCTGAAATTGTGACCGCGCGGCTTGGGGATTTTTTCAAAAAAAGTTGCTCAGACGTCGAGGGCTAATTTTGTTTCCCATGATAAAAACCCATCTATTTCCACCAAAAAGGTTTCAGTCGATTGTTTGCAACAGTTTGGCACCATTTCTGAGTGAATTGCAGAATGTCAGATTTTTGCTGAAATTGTGACCGCGCGGCTTGGGGATTTTTTCAAAAAAAGTTGCTCAGATGTCGAGGGCTAATTTTGTTTCCCATGATAAAAACCCATCTATTTCCACCAAAAAAGCTTTCAGTCGATCGTTTGCAACACTTTGGCCCCATTTCTGAGTGAATTGCACAACGTCAGATTTTTGCTGAAATTGTGACCGCGCGGCTTAGGGATTTTTTCAAAAAAAAGTGGTTCAGACGTTGTGGGCTAATTCTGTTTCCTATGATAAAAACCCATCTGTTTCCACCAAAAAAGCTTTCAGTCGATCGTTTGCAACAGTTTGGCACCATTTCTGAGTGAATTGCAGAATGTCAGATTTTTGCTGAAATTGTGACCGCGCGGCTTGGGGATTTTTTCAAAAAAAGTTGCTCAGACGTCGAGGGCTAATTTTGTTTCCCATGATAAAAACCCATCTATTTCCACCAAAAAGCTTTCAGTCGATCGTTTGCAACAGTTTGGCACCATTTCTGAGTGAATTGCAGAATGTCAGATTTTTGCTGAAATTGTGACCGCGCGGCTTGGGGATTTTTTCAAAAAAAGTTGCTCAGACGTCGAGGGCTAATTTTGTTTCCCATGATAAAAACCCATCTATTTCCACCAAAAAAAGCTTTCAGTCGATCGTTTGCAACAGTTTGGCCCCATTTCTGAGTGAATTGCACAACGTCAGATTTTTGCTGAAATTGTGACCGCGCGGCTTAGGGATTTTTTCAAAAAAAGTGGTTCAGACGTTGTGGGCTAATTCTGTTTCCTATGATAAAAACCCATCTGTTTCCACCGAAAAAGCTTTCAGTTGATCGTTTGCAACAGTTTGGCACCATTTCTGAGTGAATTGCAGAATGTCAGATTTTTGCTGAAATTGTGACCGCGCGGCTTAGGGATTTTTTCAAAAAAAGTGGTTCATACGTTGTGGGCTAATTCTGTTTCCTATGATAAAAACCCATCTGTTTCCACCAAAAAAGCTTTCAGTCGATCGTTTGCAACAGTTTGGCACCATTTCTGAGTGAATTGCAGAATGTCAGATTTTTGCTGAAATTGTGACCGCACGGCTTGGGGATTTTTTCAAAAAAAGTTGCTCAGACTTCGAGGGCTAATTTTGTTTCCCATGATAAAAACCCATCTATTTCCACCAAAAAAGCTTTCAGTCGATCGTTTGCAACAGTTTGGCCCCATTTCTGAGTGAATTGCACAACGTCAGATTTTTGCTGAAATTGTGACCGCGCGGCTTAGGGATTTTTTCCAAAAAAGGTGTTCAGACATCGAGGGCGAATTCTGTTTCCCATGATAAAAACCCATCTGTTTCCACCGATAAAGCTTTCAGTCGATCGTTTGCAACAGTTTGGCACCATTTCTGAGTGAATTGCAGAATGTCAGATTTTTGCTGAAATTGTGACCGCGCGGCTTAGGGATTTTTTCAAAAAAAGGTGTTCAGACATCGAAGGCTAATTCTGTTTCCCATGATAAAAACCCATCTATTTCCACCGAAAAAGCTTTCAGTCGATCGTTTGCAACAGTTTGGCACCATTTCTGAGTGAATTGCACAACGTCAGATTTTTGCTGAAATTGTGACCGCGCGGCTTAGGGACTTTTTTAAAAAAGGTGTTCAGACGTCGAGGGCTAATTCTGTTTCCCATGATAAAAACCCATCTGTTTCCACCAAAAAAGCTTTCAGTCGATCGTTTGCAACAGTTTGGCACCATTTCTGAGTGAATTGCAGAATGTCAGATTTTTGCTGAAATTGTGACCGCGCGGCTTGGGGATTTTTTCAAAAAAAGTTGCTCAGACGTCGAGGGCTAATTTTGTTTCCCATGATAAAAACCCATCTATTTCCACCAAAAAGGTTTCAGTCGATTGTTTGCAACAGTTTGGCACCATTTCTGAGTGAATTGCAGAATGTCAGATTTTTGCTGAAATTGTGACCGCGCGGCTTGGGGATTTTTTCAAAAAAAGTTGCTCAGATTTCGAGGGCTAATTTTGTTTCCCATGATAAAAACCCATCTATTTCCACCAAAAAAGCTTTCAGTCGATCGTTTGCAACACTTTGGCCCCATTTCTGAGTGAATTGCACAACGTCAGATTTTTGCTGAAATTGTGACCGCGCGGCTTAGGGATTTTTTCAAAAAAAAGTGGTTCAGACGTTGTGGGCTAATTCTGTTTCCTATGATAAAAACCCATCTGTTTCCACCAAAAAAGCTTTCAGTCGATCGTTTGCAACAGTTTGGCACCATTTCTGAGTGAATTGCAGAATGTCAGATTTTTCTGAAATTGTGACCGCACGGCTTGGGGATTTTTTCAAAAAAAGTTGCTCAGACGTCGAGGGCTAATTTTGTTTCCCATGATAAAAACCCATCTATTTCCACCAAAAAAGCTTTCAGTCGATCGTTTGCAACAGTTTGGCCCCATTTCTGAGTGAATTGCACGACGTCAGATTTTTGCTGAAATTGTGACCGCGCGGCTTAGGGATTTTTTCCAAAAAAGGTGTTCAGACATCGAGGGCGAATTCTGTTTCCCATGATAAAAACCCATCTGTTTCCACCGAAAAAGCTTTCAGTCGATCGTTTGCAACAGTTTGGCCCCATTTCTGAGTGAATTGCACAACATCAGATTTTTGCTGAAATTGTGACCGCGCGGCTTAGGGATTTTTTCAAAAAAAGTGGTTCAGACGTCGAGGGCTAATTCTGTTTCCCATGATAAAAACCCATCTGTTTACACCGAAAAAGCTTTCAGTCGATCGTTTGCAACAGTTTGGCACCATTTCTGAGTGAATTGCAGAATGTCAGATTTTTGCTGAAATTGTGACCGCACGGCTTGGGGATTTTTTCAAAAAAAGTTGCTCAGACGTCGAGGGCTAATTTTGTTTCCCATGATAAAAACCCATCTATTTCCACCAAAAAAGCTTTCAGTCGATCGTTTGCAACAGTTTGGCCCCATTTCTGAGTGAATTGCACGACGTCAGATTTTTGCTGAAATTGTGACCGCGCGGCTTAGGGATTTTTTCCAAAAAAGGTGTTCAGACATCGAGGGCGAATTCTGTTTCCCATGATAAAAACCCATCTGTTTCCACCGAAAAAGCTTTCAGTCGATCGTTTGCAACAGTTTGGCACCATTTCTGAGTGAATTGCACAACGTCAGATTTTTGCTGAAATTGTGACCGCGCGGCTTAGGGACTTTTTTAAAAAAGGTGTTCAGACGTCGAGGGCTAATTCTGTTTCCCATGATAAAAACCCATCTGTTTCCACCAAAAAAGCTTTCAGTCGATCGTTTGCAACAGTTTGGCACCATTTCTGAGTGAATTGCAGAATGTCAGATTTTTGCTGAAATTGTGACCGCGCGGCTTGGGGATTTTTTCAAAAAAAGTTGCTCAGACGTCGAGGGCTAATTTTGTTTCCCATGATAAAAACCCATCTATTTCCACCAAAAAGGTTTCAGTCGATTGTTTGCAACAGTTTGGCACCATTTCTGAGTGAATTGCAGAATGTCAGATTTTTGCTGAAATTGTGACCGCGCGGCTTGGGGATTTTTTCAAAAAAAGTTGCTCAGATTTCGAGGGCTAATTTTGTTTCCCATGATAAAAACCCATCTATTTCCACCAAAAAAGCTTTCAGTCGATCGTTTGCAACACTTTGGCCCCATTTCTGAGTGAATTGCACAACGTCAGATTTTTGCTGAAATTGTGACCGCGCGGCTTAGGGATTTTTTCAAAAAAAAGTGGTTCAGACGTTGTGGGCTAATTCTGTTTCCTATGATAAAAACCCATCTGTTTCCACCAAAAAAGCTTTCAGTCGATCGTTTGCAACAGTTTGGCACCATTTCTGAGTGAATTGCAGAATGTCAGATTTTTCTGAAATTGTGACCGCACGGCTTGGGGATTTTTTCAAAAAAAGTTGCTCAGACGTCGAGGGCTAATTTTGTTTCCCATGATAAAAACCCATCTATTTCCACCAAAAAAGCTTTCAGTCGATCGTTTGCAACAGTTTGGCCCCATTTCTGAGTGAATTGCACGACGTCAGATTTTTGCTGAAATTGTGACCGCGCGGCTTAGGGATTTTTTCCAAAAAAGGTGTTCAGACATCGAGGGCGAATTCTGTTTCCCATGATAAAAACCCATCTGTTTCCACCGAAAAAGCTTTCAGTCGATCGTTTGCAACAGTTTGGCCCCATTTCTGAGTGAATTGCACAACATCAGATTTTTGCTGAAATTGTGACCGCGCGGCTTAGGGATTTTTTCAAAAAAAGTGGTTCAGACGTCGAGGGCTAATTCTGTTTCCCATGATAAAAACCCATCTGTTTACACCGAAAAAGCTTTCAGTCGATCGTTTGCAACAGTTTGGCACCATTTCTGAGTGAATTGCAGAATGTCAGATTTTTGCTGAAATTGTGACCGCACGGCTTGGGGATTTTTTCAAAAAAAGTTGCTCAGACGTCGAGGGCTAATTTTGTTTCCCATGATAAAAACCCATCTATTTCCACCAAAAAAGCTTTCAGTCGATCGTTTGCAACAGTTTGGCCCCATTTCTGAGTGAATTGCACGACGTCAGATTTTTGCTGAAATTGTGACCGCGCGGCTTAGGGATTTTTTCCAAAAAAGGTGTTCAGACATCGAGGGCGAATTCTGTTTCCCATGATAAAAACCCATCTGTTTCCACCGAAAAAGCTTTCAGTCGATCGTTTGCAACAGTTTGGCCCCATTTCTGAGTGAATTGCACAACATCAGATTTTTGCTGAAATTGTGACCGCGCGGCTTAGGGATTTTTTCAAAAAAAGTGGTTCAGACGTCGAGGGCTAATTCTGTTTCCCATGATAAAAACCCATCTGTTTACACCGAAAAAGCTTTCAGTCGATCGTTTGCAACAGTTTGGCACCATTTCTGAGTGAATTGCAGAATGTCAGATTCTTGCTGAAATTGTGACCGGCTTAGGGATTTTTTCAAAAAAAGTGGTTCAGACGTTGTGGGCTAATTCTGTTTCCTATGTTAAAAACCCATCTGTTTCCACCGAAAAAGCTTTCAGTCGATTGTTTGCAACAGTTTGGCACCATTTCTGAGTGAATTGCAGAACGTCAGATTTTTGCAGAAATTGTGACCGCGCGGCTTGGGGATTTTTTCAAAAAAAGTTGCTCAGATGTCGAGGGCTAATTTTGTTTCCCATGATAAAAACCCATCTATTTCCACCAAAAAAGCTTTCAGTCGATCGTTTGCAACACTTTGGCCCCATTTCTGAGTGAATTGCACAACGTCAGATTTTTGCTGAAATTGTGACCGCGCGGCTTAGGGATTTTTTCAAAAAAAGTGGTTCAGACGTCGAGGGCTAATTCTGTTTCCCATGATAAAAACCCATCTGTTTCCACCGAAAAAGCTTTCAGTCGATCGTTTGCAACAGTTTGGCACCATTTCTGAGTGAATTGCAGAATGTCAGATTTTTGCTGAAATTGTGACCGCGCGGCTTGGGGATTTTTTCAAAAAAAGTTGCTCAGACGTCGAGGGCTAATTTTGTTTCCCATGATAAAAACCCATCTATTTCCACCAAAAAAAGCTTTCAGTCGATCGTTTGCAACAGTTTGGCCCCATTTCTGAGTGACTTGCACAACGTCAGATTTTTGCTGAAATTGTGACCGCGCGGCTTAGGGATTTTTTCAAAAAAAGTGGTTCAGACGTTGTGGGCTAATTCTGTTTCCTATGATAAAAACCCATCTGTTTCCACCGAAAAAGCTTTCAGTCGATCGTTTGCAACAGTTTGGCACCATTTCTGAGTGAATTGCAGAATGTCAGATTTTTGCTGAAATTGTGACCGCGCGGCTGAGGGATTTTTTCAAAAAAAGTGGTTCATACGTTGTGGGCTAATTCTGTTTCCTATGATAAAAACCCATCTGTTTCCACCAAAAAAGCTTTCAGTCGATCGTTTGCAACAGTTTGACACCATTTCTGAGTGAATTGCAGAATGTCAGATTTTTGCTGAAATTGTGACCGCGCGGCTTGGGGATTTTTTCAAAAAAAGTTGCTCAGACTTCGAGGGCTAATTTTGTTTCCCATGATAAAAACCCATCTATTTCCACCAAAAAAGCTTTCAGTCGATCGTTTGCAACAGTTTGGCCCCATTTCTGAGTGAATTGCACAACGTCAGATTTTTGCTGAAATTGTGACCGCGCGGCTTAGGGATTTTTTCCAAAAAAGGTGTTCAGACATCGAGGGCGAATTCTGTTTCCCATGATAAAAACCCATCTGTTTCCACCGATAAAGCTTTCAGTCGATCGTTTGCAACAGTTTGGCACCATTTCTGAGTGAATTGCAGAATGTCAGATTTTTGCTGAAATTGTGACCGCGCGGCTTAGGGATTTTTTCAAAAAAAGGTGTTCAGACATCGAAGGCTAATTCTGTTTCCCATGATAAAAACCCATCTATTTCCACCGAAAAAGCTTTCAGTCGATCGTTTGCAACAGTTTGGCACCATTTCTGAGTGAATTGCAGAATGTCAGATTTTTGCTGAAATTGTGACCGCGCGGCTTGGGGATTTTTTCAAAAAAAGTTGCTCAGATGTCGAGGGCTAATTTTGTTTCCCATGATAAAAACCCATCTATTTCCACCAAAAAAGCTTTCAGTCGATGGTTTGCAACACTTTGGCCCCATTTCTGAGTGAATTGCACAACGTCAGATTTTTGCTGAAATTGTGACCGCGCGGCTTAGGGATTTTTTCAAAAAAAAGTGGTTCAGACGTTGTGGGCTAATTCTGTTTCCTATGATAAAAACCCATCTGTTTCCACCAAAAAAGCTTTCAGTCGATCGTTTGCAACAGTTTGGCACCATTTCTGAGTGAATTGCAGAATGTCAGATTTTTCTGAAATTGTGACCGCGCGGCTTGGGGATTTTTTCAAAAAAAGTTGCTCAGACGTCGAGGGCTAATTTTGTTTCCCATGATAAAAACCCATCTATTTCCACCAAAAAAGCTTTCAGTCGATCGTTTGCAACAGTTTGGCCCCATTTCTGAGTGAATTGCACGACGTCAGATTTTTGCTGAAATTGTGACCGCGCGGCTTAGGGATTTTTTCCAAAAAAGGTGTTCAGACATCGAGGGCGAATTCTGTTTCCCATGATAAAAACCCATCTGTTTCCACCGAAAAAGCTTTCAGTCGATCGTTTGCAACAGTTTGGCACCATTTCTGAGTGAATTGCAGAATGTCAGATTTTTGCTGAAATTGTGACCGCGCGGCTTGGGGATTTTTTCAAAAAAAGTTGCTCAGATGTCGAGGGCTAATTTTGTTTCCCATGATAAAAACCCATCTATTTCCACCAAAAAAGCTTTCAGTCGATCGTTTGCAACACTTTGGCCCCATTTCTGAGTGAATTGCACAACGTCAGATTTTTGCTGAAATTGTGACCGCGCGGCTTGGGGATTTTTTCAAAAAAAGTAGCTCAGACGTCGAGGGCTAATTTTGTTTCCCATGATAAAAACCCATCTATTTCCACCAAAAAAAAGCTTTCAGTCGATCGTTTGCAACAGTTTGGCCCCATTTCTGAGTGAATTGCACAACGTCAGATTTTTGCTGAAATTGTGACCGCGCGGCTTAGGGATTTTTTCAAAAAAAGTGGTTCAGACGTCGAGGGCTAATTCTGTTTCCCATGATAAAAACCCATCTGTTTACACCGAAAAAGCTTTCAGTCGATCGTTTGCAACAGTTTGGCACCATTTCTGAGTGAATTGCAGAATGTCAGATTCTTGCTGAAATTGTGACCGGCTTAGGGATTTTTTCAAAAAAAGTGGTTCAGACGTTCTGGGCTAATTCTGTTTCCTATGATAAAAACCCATCTGTTTCCACCGAAAAAGCTTTCAGTCGATTGTTTGCAACAGTTTGGCACCATTTCTGAGTGAATTGCAGAATGTCAGATTTTTGCTGAAATTGTGACCGCGCGGCTTGGGGATTTTTTCAAAAAAAGTTGCTCAGATGTCGAGGGCTAATTTTGTTTCCCATGAAAAAAACCCATCTATTTCCACCAAAAAAGCTTTCAGTCGATCGTTTGCAACAGTTTGGCCCCATTTCTGAGTGAATTGCACAATGTCAGATTTTTGCTGAAATTGTGACCACGCGGCTTAGGGATTTTTTCCAAAAAAGGTGTTCAAACATCGAGGGCGAATTCTGTTTCCCATGATAAAAACCCATCTATTTCCACCGAAAAAGCTTTCAGTCGATCGTTTGCAACAGTTTGGCACCATTTCTGAGTGAATTGCACAACGTCAGATTTTTGCTGAAATTGTGACCGCGCGGCTTAGGGATTTTTTTAAAAAAGGTGTTCAGACGTCGAGGGCTAATTTTGTTTCCCATGATAAAAACCCATCTGTTTCCACCAAAAAAGCTTTCAGTCGATCGTTTGCAACAGTTTGGCACCATTTCTGAGTGAATTGCAGAATGTCAGATTTTTGCTGAAATTGTGACCGCGCGGCTTGGGGATTTTTTCAAAAAAAGTTGCTCAGACGTCGAGGGCTAATTTTGTTTCCCATGATAAAAACCCATCTATTTCCACCAAAAAAGCTTTCAGTCGATCGTTTGCAACAGTTTGGCCCCATTTCTGAGTGAATTGCACAACGTCAGATTTTTGCTGAAATTGTGACCGCGCGGCTTAGGGATTTTTTCAAAAAAAAGTGGTTCAGACGTTGTGGGCTAATTCTGTTTCCTATGATAAATACCCATCTGTTTCCACCAAAAAAGCTTTCAGTCGATCGTTTGCAACAGTTTGGCACCATTTCTGAGTGAATTGCAGAATGTCAGATTTTTCTGAAATTGTGACCGCGCGGCTTGGGGATTTTTTCAAAAAAAGTTGCTCAGACGTCGAGGGCTAATTTTGTTTCCCCTGATAAAAACCCATCTATTTCCACCAAAAAAGGTTTCAGTCGATTGTTTGCAACAGTTTGGCACCATTTCTGAGTGAATTGCAGAATGTCAGATTTTTGCTGAAATTGTGACCGCGCGGCTTGGGGATTTTTTCAAAAAAAGTTGCTCAGATGTCGAGGGCTAATTTTGTTTCCCATGATAAAACCCATCTATTTCCACCAAAAAAGCTTTCAGTCGATCGTTTGCAACACTTTGGCGCCATTTCTGAGTGAATTGCACAACGTCAGATTTTTGCTGAAATTGTGACCGCGCGGCTTAGGGATTTTTTCAAAAAAAAGTGGTTCAGACGTTGTGGGCTAATTCTGTTTCCTATGATAAAAACCCATCTGTTTCCACCAAAAAAGCTTTCAGTCGATCGTTTGCAACAGTTTGGCACCATTTCTGAGTGAATTGCAGAATGTCAGATTTTTGCTGAAATTGTGACCGCGCGGCTTGGGGATTTTTTCAAAAAAAGTTGCTCAGACGTCGAGGGCTAATTTTGTTTCCCATGATAAAAACCCATCTATTTCCACCAAAAAAGCTTTCAGTCGATCGTTTGCAACAGTTTGGCCCCATTTCTGAGTGAATTGCACAACGTCAGATTTTTGCTGAAATTGTGACCGCGCGGCTTAGCGATTTTTTCCAAAAAAGGTGTTCAGACATCGAGGGCGAATTCTGTTTCCCATGATAAAAACCCATCTGTTTCCACCGAAAAAGCTTTCAGTCGATCGTTTGCAACAGTTTGGCACCATTTCTGAGTGAATTGCAGAACGTCAGATTTTTGCTGAAATTGTGACCGCGCGGCTTAGGGATTTTTTCAAAAAAAGGTGTTCAGACATCGAGGGCTAATTCTGTTTCCCATGATAAAAACCCATCTGTTTCCACCGAAAAAGCTTTCAGTCGATCGTTTGCAACAGTTTGGCACCATTTCTGAGTGAATTGCAGAATATCAGATTTTTGCTGAAATTGTGACCGGCTTAGGGATTTTTTCAAAAAAAGTGGTTCAGACGTTGTGGGCTAATTCTGTTTCCTATGATAAAAACCCATCTATTTCCGCCAAAAAAGCTTTCAGTCGATCGTTTGCAACAGTTTGGCACCATTTCTGAGTGAATTGCAGAACGTCAGATTTTTGCTGAAATTGTGACCGCGCGGCTTAGGGATTTTTTCAAAAAAAGTGGTTCATACGTTGTGGGCTAATTCTGTTTCCTATGATAAAAACCCATCTGTTTCCACCAAAAAAGCTTTCAGTCGATCGTTTGCAACAGTTTGGCACCATTTCTGAGTGAATTGCACAACGTCAGATTTTTGCTGAAATTGTGACCACGCGGCTTAGGGATTTTTTCCAAAAAAGGTGTTCAGACATCGAGGGCGAATTCTGTTTCCCATGATAAAAACCCATCTGTTTCCACCGAAAAAGCTTTCAGTCGATCGTTTGCAACAGTTTGGCACCATTTCTGAGTGAATTGCAGAATGTCAGATTTTTCCTGAAATTGTGACCGCGCGGCTTAGGGATTTTTTCAAAAAAAGGTGTTCAGACATCGAAGGCTAATTCTGTTTCCCATGATAAAAACCCATCTATTTCCACCGAAAAAGCTTTCAGTCGATCGTTTGCAACAGTTTGGCCCCATTTCTGAGTGAATTGCACAACGTCAGATTTTTGCTGAAATTGTGACCGCGCGGCTTAGGGATTTTTTTAAAAAAGGTGTTCAGACATCGAGGACTAATTCTGTTTCCCATGATAAAAACCCATCTGTTTCCACCAAAAAAGCTTTCAGTCGATCGTTTGCAACAGTTTGGCACCATTTCTGAGTGAATTGCAGAATGTCAGATTTTTGCTGAAATTGTGACCGCGCGGCTTGGGGATTTTTTCAAAAAAAGTTGCTCAGACGTCGAGGGCTAATTTTGTTTCCCATGATAAAAACCCATCTATTTCCACCAAAAAAGGTTTCAGTCGATTGTTTGCAACAGTTTGGCACCATTTCTGAGTGAATTGCAGAATGTCAGATTTTTGCTGAAATTGTGACCGCGCGGCTTGGGGATTTTTTCAAAAAAAGTTGCTCAGATGTCGAGGGCTAATTTTGTTTCCCATGATAAAAACCCATCTATTTCCACCAAAAAAGCTTTCAGTCGATCGTTTGCAACACTTTGGCCCCATTTCTGAGTGAATTGCAGAATGTCAGATTTTTGCTGAAATTGTGACCGCGCGGCTTTGGGATTTTTTCAAAAAAAGTGGTTCAAACGTTGTGCGCTAATTCTGTTTCCTATGATAAAAACCCATCTGTTTCCACCAAAAAAGCTTTCAGTCGATCGTTTGCAACAGTTTGGCACCATTTCTGAGTGAATTGCAGAATGTCAGATTTTTGCTGAAATTGTGACCGCGCGGCTTAGGGATTTTTTCAAAAAAAGTGGTTCATACGTTGTGGGCTAATTCTGTTTCCTATGATAAAAACCCATCTGTTTCCACCAAAAAAGCTTTCAGTCGATCGTTTGCAACAGTTTGGCACCATTTCTGAGTGAATTGCAGAATGTCAGATTTTTGCTGAAATTGTGACCGCGCGGCTTGGGGATTTTTTCAAAAAAAGTGGTTCAGACGTTGTGGGCTAATTCTGTTTCCTATGATAAAAACCCATCTGTTTCCACCAAAAAAGCTTTCAGTCGATCGTTTGCAACAGTTTGGCACCATTTCTGAGTGAATTGCAGAATGTCAGATTTTTCTGAAATTGTGACCGCGCGGCTTGGGGATTTTTTCAAAAAAAGTTGCTCAGACGTCGAGGGCTAATTTTGTTTCCCTTGATAAAAACCCATCTATTTCCACCAAAAAAGCTTTCAGTCGATCGTTTGCAACAGTTTGGCCCCATTTCTGAGTGAATTGCACGACGTCAGATTTTTGCTGAAATTGTGACCGCGCGGCTTAGGGATTTTTTCCAAAAAAGGTGTTCAGACATCGAGGGCTAATTCTGTTTCCCATGATAAAAACCCATCTGTTTCCACCGAAAAAGCTTTCAGTCGATCGTTTGCAACAGTTTGGCACCATTTCTGAGTGAATTGCAGAATGTCAGATTTTTGCTGAAATTGTGACCGCGCGGCTTAGGGATTTTTTCAAAAAAAGGTGTTCAGACATCGAAGGCTAATTCTGTGTCCCATGATAAAAACCCATCTGTTTCCACCAAAAAAGCTTTCAGTCGATCGTTTGCAACAGTTTGGCACCATTTCTGAGTGAATTGCAGAATGTCAGATTTTTGCTGAAATTGTGACCGCGCGGCTTAGGGATTTTTTCAAAAAAAGTGGTTCATACGTTGTGGGCTAATTCTGTTTCCTATGATAAAAACCCATCTGTTTCCACCAAAAAAGCTTTCAGTCGATCGTTTGCAACAGTTTGGCACCATTTCTGAGTGAATTGCAGAATATCAGATTTTTGCTGAAATTGTGACCGGCTTAGGGATTTTTTCAAAAAAAGTGGTTCAGACGTTGTGGGCTAATTCTGTTTCCTATGATAAAAACCCATCTATTTCCGCCAAAAAAGCTTTCAGTCGATCGTTTGCAACAGTTTGGCACCATTTCTGAGTGAATTGCAGAACGTCAGATTTTTGCTGAAATTGTGACCGCGCGGCTTAGGGATTTTTTCAAAAAAAGTGGTTCATACGTTGTGGGCTAATTCTGTTTCCTATGATAAAAACCCATCTGTTTCCACCAAAAAAGCTTTCAGTCGATCGTTTGCAACAGTTTGGCACCATTTCTGAGTGAATTGCACAACGTCAGATTTTTGCTGAAATTGTGACCACGCGGCTTAGGGATTTTTTCCAAAAAAGGTGTTCAGACATCGAGGGCGAATTCTGTTTCCCATGATAAAAACCCATCTGTTTCCACCGAAAAAGCTTTCAGTCGATCGTTTGCAACAGTTTGGCACCATTTCTGAGTGAATTGCAGAATGTCAGATTTTTCCTGAAATTGTGACCGCGCGGCTTAGGGATTTTTTCAAAAAAAGGTGTTCAGACATCGAAGGCTAATTCTGTTTCCCATGATAAAAACCCATCTATTTCCACCGAAAAAGCTTTCAGTCGATCGTTTGCAACAGTTTGGCCCCATTTCTGAGTGAATTGCACAACGTCAGATTTTTGCTGAAATTGTGACCGCGCGGCTTAGGGATTTTTTTAAAAAAGGTGTTCAGACATCGAGGACTAATTCTGTTTCCCATGATAAAAACCCATCTGTTTCCACCAAAAAAGCTTTCAGTCGATCGTTTGCAACAGTTTGGCACCATTTCTGAGTGAATTGCAGAATGTCAGATTTTTGCTGAAATTGTGACCGCGCGGCTTGGGGATTTTTTCAAAAAAAGTTGCTCAGACGTCGAGGGCTAATTTTGTTTCCCATGATAAAAACCCATCTATTTCCACCAAAAAAGGTTTCAGTCGATTGTTTGCAACAGTTTGGCACCATTTCTGAGTGAATTGCAGAATGTCAGATTTTTGCTGAAATTGTGACCGCGCGGCTTGGGGATTTTTTCAAAAAAAGTTGCTCAGATGTCGAGGGCTAATTTTGTTTCCCATGATAAAAACCCATCTATTTCCACCAAAAAAGCTTTCAGTCGATCGTTTGCAACACTTTGGCCCCATTTCTGAGTGAATTGCAGAATGTCAGATTTTTGCTGAAATTGTGACCGCGCGGCTTTGGGATTTTTTCAAAAAAAGTGGTTCAAACGTTGTGCGCTAATTCTGTTTCCTATGATAAAAACCCATCTGTTTCCACCAAAAAAGCTTTCAGTCGATCGTTTGCAACAGTTTGGCACCATTTCTGAGTGAATTGCAGAATGTCAGATTTTTGCTGAAATTGTGACCGCGCGGCTTAGGGATTTTTTCAAAAAAAGTGGTTCATACGTTGTGGGCTAATTCTGTTTCCTATGATAAAAACCCATCTGTTTCCACCAAAAAAGCTTTCAGTCGATCGTTTGCAACAGTTTGGCACCATTTCTGAGTGAATTGCAGAATGTCAGATTTTTGCTGAAATTGTGACCGCGCGGCTTGGGGATTTTTTCAAAAAAAGTGGTTCAGACGTTGTGGGCTAATTCTGTTTCCTATGATAAAAACCCATCTGTTTCCACCAAAAAAGCTTTCAGTCGATCGTTTGCAACAGTTTGGCACCATTTCTGAGTGAATTGCAGAATGTCAGATTTTTCTGAAATTGTGACCGCGCGGCTTGGGGATTTTTTCAAAAAAAGTTGCTCAGACGTCGAGGGCTAATTTTGTTTCCCTTGATAAAAACCCATCTATTTCCACCAAAAAAGCTTTCAGTCGATCGTTTGCAACAGTTTGGCCCCATTTCTGAGTGAATTGCACGACGTCAGATTTTTGCTGAAATTGTGACCGCGCGGCTTAGGGATTTTTTCCAAAAAAGGTGTTCAGACATCGAGGGCTAATTCTGTTTCCCATGATAAAAACCCATCTGTTTCCACCGAAAAAGCTTTCAGTCGATCGTTTGCAACAGTTTGGCACCATTTCTGAGTGAATTGCAGAATGTCAGATTTTTGCTGAAATTGTGACCGCGCGGCTTAGGGATTTTTTCAAAAAAAGGTGTTCAGACATCGAAGGCTAATTCTGTGTCCCATGATAAAAACCCATCTGTTTCCACCAAAAAAGCTTTCAGTCGATCGTTTGCAACAGTTTGGCACCATTTCTGAGTGAATTGCAGAATGTCAGATTTTTGCTGAAATTGTGACCGCGCGGCTTGGGGATTTTTTCAAAAAAAGTTGCTCAGACGTCGAGGGCTAATTTTGTTTCCCCTGATAAAAACCCATCTATTTCCACCAAAAAAGGTTTCAGTCGATTGTTTGCAACAGTTTGGCACCATTTCTGAGTGAATTGCAGAATGTCAGATTTTTGCTGAAATTGTGACCGCGCGGCTTGGGGATTTTTTCAAAAAAAGTTGCTCAGATGTCGAGGGCTAATTTTGTTTCCCATGATAAAACCCATCTATTTCCACCAAAAAAGCTTTCAGTCGATCGTTTGCAACACTTTGGCCCCATTTCTGAGTGAATTGCACAACGTCAGATTTTTGCTGAAATTGTGACCGCGAGGCTTAGGGATTTTTTCAAAAAAAAGTGGTTCAGACGTTGTGGGCTAATTCTGTTTCCTATGATAAAAACCCATCTGTTTCCACCAAAAAAGCTTTCAGTCGATCGTTTGCAACAGTTTGGCCCCATTTCTGAGTGAATTGCACAACGTCAGATTTTTGCTGAAATTGTGACCGCGCGGCTTAGCGATTTTTTCCAAAAAAGGTGTTCAGACATCGAGGGCGAATTCTGTTTCCCATGATAAAAACCCATCTGTTTCCACCGAAAAAGCTTTCAGTCGATCGTTTGCAACAGTTTGGCACCATTTCTGAGTGAATTGCAGAATGTCAGATTTTTGCTGAAATTGTGACCGCGCGGCTTAGGGATTTTTTCAAAAAAAGGTGTTCAGACATCGAGGGCTAATTCTGTTTCCCATGATAAAAACCCATCTGTTTCCACCGAAAAAGCTTTCAGTCGATCGTTTGCAACAGTTTGGCACCATTTCTGAGTGAATTGCACAACGTCAGATTTTTGCTGAAATTGTGACCGCGCGGCTTAGGGATTTTTTCAACAAAAGGTGTTCAGACATCGAGTGTGAATTCTGTTTCCCATGATAAAAACGCATCTGTTTCCACCAAAAAAGCTTTCAGTCGATCGTTTGCAAAAGTTCGGCACCATTTCTCAGTGAATTGCAGAACGTCAGATTTTTGCTGAAATTGTGACCGCGCGGCTTAGGGATTTTTTCAAAAAAAGTGGTTCAGACGTTGTGGGCTAATTCTGTTTCCTATGATAAAAACCCATCTGTTTCCACCAAAAAAGCTTTCAGTCGATCGTTTGCAACAGTTTGGCACCATTTCTGAGTGAATTGCAGAATGTCAGATTTTTGCTGAAATTGTGACCGCGCGGCTTAGGGATTTTTTCAAAAAAAGGTGTTCAGACATCGAAGGCTAATTCTGTTTCCCATGATAAAAACCCATCTATTTCCACCGAAAAAGCTTTCAGTCGATCGTTTGCAACAGTTTGGCCCCATTTCTGAGTGAATTGCACAACGTCAGATTTTTGCTGAAATTGTGACCGCGCGGCTTAGGGATTTTTTTAAAAAAGGTGTTCAGACATCGAGGACTAATTCTGTTTCCCATGATAAAAACCCATCTGTTTCCACCAAAAAAGCTTTCAGTCGATCGTTTGCAACAGTTTGGCACCATTTCTGAGTGAATTGCAGAATGTCAGATTTTTGCTGAAATTGTGACCGCGCGGCTTGGGGATTTTTTCAAAAAAAGTTGCTCAGACGTCGAGGGCTAATTTTGTTTCCCATGATAAAAACCCATCTATTTCCACCAAAAAAGGTTTCAGTCGATTGTTTGCAACAGTTTGGCACCATTTCTGAGTGAATTGCAGAATGTCAGATTTTTGCTGAAATTGTGACCGCGCGGCTTGGGGATTTTTTCAAAAAAAGTTGCTCAGATGTCGAGGGCTAATTTTGTTTCCCATGATAAAAACCCATCTATTTCCACCAAAAAAGCTTTCAGTCGATCGTTTGCAACACTTTGGCCCCATTTCTGAGTGAATTGCAGAATGTCAGATTTTTGCTGAAATTGTGACCGCGCGGCTTTGGGATTTTTTCAAAAAAAGTGGTTCAAACGTTGTGCGCTAATTCTGTTTCCTATGATAAAAACCCATCTGTTTCCACCAAAAAAGCTTTCAGTCGATCGTTTGCAACAGTTTGGCACCATTTCTGAGTGAATTGCAGAATGTCAGATTTTTGCTGAAATTGTGACCGCGCGGCTTAGGGATTTTTTCAAAAAAAGTGGTTCATACGTTGTGGGCTAATTCTGTTTCCTATGATAAAAACCCATCTGTTTCCACCAAAAAAGCTTTCAGTCGATCGTTTGCAACAGTTTGGCACCATTTCTGAGTGAATTGCAGAATGTCAGATTTTTGCTGAAATTGTGACCGCGCGGCTTGGGGATTTTTTCAAAAAAAGTGGTTCAGACGTTGTGGGCTAATTCTGTTTCCTATGATAAAAACCCATCTGTTTCCACCAAAAAAGCTTTCAGTCGATCGTTTGCAACAGTTTGGCACCATTTCTGAGTGAATTGCAGAATGTCAGATTTTTCTGAAATTGTGACCGCGCGGCTTGGGGATTTTTTCAAAAAAAGTTGCTCAGACGTCGAGGGCTAATTTTGTTTCCCTTGATAAAAACCCATCTATTTCCACCAAAAAAGCTTTCAGTCGATCGTTTGCAACAGTTTGGCCCCATTTCTGAGTGAATTGCACGACGTCAGATTTTTGCTGAAATTGTGACCGCGCGGCTTAGGGATTTTTTCCAAAAAAGGTGTTCAGACATCGAGGGCGAATTCTGTTTCCCATGATAAAAACCCATCTGTTTCCACCGAAAAAGCTTTCAGTCGATCGTTTGCAACAGTTTGGCACCATTTCTGAGTGAATTGCAGAATGTCAGATTTTTGCTGAAATTGTGACCGCGCGGCTTAGGGATTTTTTCAAAAAAAGGTGTTCAGACATCGAAGGCTAATTCTGTGTCCCATGATAAAAACCCATCTGTTTCCACCAAAAAAGCTTTCAGTCGATCGTTTGCAACAGTTTGGCACCATTTCTGAGTGAATTGCAGAATGTCAGATTTTTGCTGAAATTGTGACCGCGCGGCTTGGGGATTTTTTCAAAAAAAGTTGCTCAGACGTCGAGGGCTAATTTTGTTTCCCCTGATAAAAACCCATCTATTTCCACCAAAAAAGGTTTCAGTCGATTGTTTGCAACAGTTTGGCACCATTTCTGAGTGAATTGCAGAATGTCAGATTTTTGCTGAAATTGTGACCGCTCGGCTTGGGGATTTTTTCAAAAAAAGTTGCTCAGATGTCGAGGGCTAATTTTGTTTCCCATGATAAAACCCATCTATTTCCACCAAAAAAGCTTTCAGTCGATCGTTTGCAACACTTTGGCCCCATTTCTGAGTGAATTGCACAACGTCAGATTTTTGCTGAAATTGTGACCGCGCGGCTTAGGGATTTTTTCAAAAAAAAGTGGTTCAGACGTTGTGGGCTAATTCTGTTTCCTATGATAAAAACCCATCTGTTTCCACCAAAAAAGCTTTCAGTCGATCGTTTGCAACAGTTTGGCACCATTTCTGAGTGAATTGCAGAATGTCAGATTTTTGCTGAAATTGTGACCGCGCGGCTTGGGGATTTTTTCAAAAAAAGTTGCTCAGACGTCGAGGGCTAATTTTGTTTCCCATGATAAAAACCCATCTATTTCCACCAAAAAAGCTTTCAGTCGATCGTTTGCAACAGTTTGGCCCCATTTCTGAGTGAATTGCACAACGTCAGATTTTTGCTGAAATTGTGACCGCGCGGCTTAGCGATTTTTTCCAAAAAAGGTGTTCAGACATCGAGGGCGAATTCTGTTTCCCATGATAAAAACCCATCTGTTTCCACCGAAAAAGCTTTCAGTCGATCGTTTGCAACAGTTTGGCACCATTTCTGAGTGAATTGCAGAACGTCAGATTTTTGCTGAAATTGTGACCGCGCGGCTTGGGGATTTTTTCAAAAAAAGGTGTTCAGACATCGAGGGCTAATTCTGTTTCCCATGATAAAAACCCATCTGTTTCCACCGAAAAAGCTTTCAGTCGATCGTTTGCAACAGTTTGGCACCATTTCTGAGTGAATTGCAGAATATCAGATTTTTGCTGAAATTGTGACCGGCTTAGGGATTTTTTCAAAAAAAGTGGTTCAGACGTTGTGGGCTAATTCTGTTTCCTATGATAAAAACCCATCTATTTCCACCAAAAAAGCTTTCAGTCGATCGTTTGCAACAGTTTGGCACCATTTCTGAGTGAATTGCAGAACGTCAGATTTTTGCTGAAATTGTGACCGCGCGGCTTAGGGATTTTTTCAAAAAAAGTGGTTCAGACGTTGTGGGCTAATTCTGTTTCCTATGATAAAAACCCATCTGTTTCCACCAAAAAAGCTTTCAGTCGATCGTTTGCAACAGTTTGGCACCATTTCTGAGTGAATTGCAGAATGTCAGATTTTTGCTGAAATTGTGACCGCGCGGCTTAGGGATTTTTTCAAAAAAAGGTGTTCAGAGATCGAGGGCTAATTCTGTTTCCCATGATAAAAACCCATCTGTTTCCACCGAAAAAGCTTTCAGTCGATCGTTTGCAACAGTTTGGCACCATTTCTGAGTGAATTGCACAACGTCAGATTTTTGCTGAAATTGTGACCGCGCGGCTTAGGGATTTTTTCCAAAAAAGGTGTTCAGACATCGAGGGCGAATTCTGTTTCCCATGATAAAAACCCATCTGTTTCCACCGAAAAAGCATTCAGTCGATCGTTTGCAACAGTTTGGCACCATTTCTGAGTGAATTGCAGAATGTCAGATTTTTGCTGAAATTGTGACCGCGCGGCTTGGGGATTTTTTCAAAAAAAGTTGCTCAGACGTCGAGGCCTAATTTTGTTTCCCACGATAAAAACCCATCTATTTCCACCAAAAAAGCTTTCAGTCGATCGATTGCAACAGTTTGGCCCCATTTCTGAGTGAATTGCACAACGTCAGATTGTTGCTGAAATTGTGACCGCGCGGCTTAGGGATTTTTTCCAAAAAAGGTGTTCAGACATCGAGGGCGAATTCTGTTTCCCATGATAAAAACCCATCTGTTTCCACCGAAAAAGCATTCAGTCGTTCGTTTGCAACAGTTTGGCACCATTTCTGAGTGATTTGCAGAATGTCAGATTTTTGCTGAAATTGTGACCGCGCGGCTTAGGGATTTTTTCAAAAAAAGGTGTTCAGACATCGAGGGCTAATTCTGTTTCCCATGATAAAAACCCATCTATTTCCACCGAAAAAGCTTTCAGTCGATTGTTTGCAACAGTTTGGCACCATTTCTGAGTGAATTGCACAACGTCAGATTTTTGCTGAAATTGTGACCGCGCGCCTTAGGGATTTTTTTAAAAAAGGTGTTCAGACGTCGAGGGCTAATTCTGTTTCCCATGATAAAAAGCCATCTGTTTCCACAAAAAAGCTTTCAGTCGATCGTTTGCAACAGTTTGGCACCATTTCTGAGTGAATTGCAGAATGTTCAGATTTTTGCTGAAATTGTGACCGCGCGGCTTAGGGAATTTTTCAAAAAAGGTGTTCAGACGTTGTGGGCTAATTCTGTTTCCCATGATAAAAACCCATCTGTTTACACCGAAAAAGCTTTCAGTCGATCGTTTGCAACAGTTTGGCACCATTTCTGAGTGAATTGCAGAATGTCAGATTTTTGCTGAAATTGTGACCGGCTTAGGGATTTTTTCAAAAAAAGTGGTTCAGACGTTGTGGGCTAATTCTGTTTCCCATGATAAAAACCCATCTGTTTCCACCGAAAAAGCTTTCAGTCGATCGTTTGCAACAGTTTGGCACCATTTCTGAGTGAATTGCAGAATGTCAGATTTTTGCTGAAATTGTGACCGTGCGGCTTGGGGATTTTTTCAAAAAAAGTTGCTCAGATGTCGAGGGCTAATTTTGTTTCCCATGATAAAAACCCATCTGTTTCCACCGAAAAAGCTTTCAGTCGATCATTTGCAACAGTTTGGCACCATTTCTGAGTGAATTGCAGAATGTCAGATTTTTGCTGAAATTTTGACCGCGCGGCTTGGGGATTTTTTCAAAAAAAGTGGCTCAGACGTTGTGGGCTAATTCTGTTTCCTATGATAAAAACCCATCTGTTTCCACCAAAAAAGCTTTCAGTCGATCGTTTGCAACAGTTTGGCACCATTTCTGAGTGAATTGCAGAATGTCAGATTTTTCTGAAATTGTGACCGCGCGGCTTGGGGATTTTTTCAAAAAAAGTTGCTCAGACGTCGAGGGCTAATTTTGTTTCCCATGATAAAAACCCATCTGTTTCCACCGAAAAAGCTTTCAGTCGATCGTTTGCAACAGTTTGGCACCATTTCTGAGTGAATTGCAGAATGTCAGATTTTTGCTGAAATTGTGACCGCGCGGCTTATTGATTTTTTCAAAAAAAGGTGTTCAGACATCGAAGGCTAATTCTGTTTCCCATGATAAAAACCCATCTGTTTCCACCAAAAAAGCTTTCAGTCGATCGTTTGCAACAGTTTGGCACCATTTCTGAGTGAATTGCAGAATGTCAGATTTTTGCTGAAATTGTGACCGCGCGGCTTGGGGATTTTTTCAAAAAAGTTGCTCAGACGTCGAGGGCTAATTTTGTTTCCCCTGATAAAAACCCATCTATTTCCACCAAAAAAGGTTTCAGTCGATTGTTTGCAACAGTTTGGCACCATTTCTGAGTGAATTGCAGAATGTCAGATTTTTGCTGAAATTGTGACCGCGCGGCTTGGGGATTTTTTCAAAAAAAGTTGCTCAGATGTCGAGGGCTAATTTTGTTTCCCATGATAAAACCCATCTATTTCCACCAAAAAAGCTTTCAGTCGATCGTTTGCAACACTTTGGCCCCATTTCTGAGTGAATTGCACAACGTCAGATTTTTGCTGAAATTGTGACCGCGCGGCTTAGGGATTTTTTCAAAAAAAAGTGGTTCAGACGTTGTGGGCTAATTCTGTTTCCTATGATAAAAACCCATCTGTTTCCACCAAAAAAGCTTTCAGTCGATCGTTTGCAACAGTTTGGCACCATTTCTGAGTGAATTGCAGAATGTCAGATTTTTGCTGAAATTGTGACCGCGCGGCTTAGCGATTTTTTCCAAAAAAGGTGTTCAGACTACGAGGGCGAATTCTGTTTCCCATGATAAAAACCCATCTGTTTCCACCGAAAAAGCTTTCAGTCGATCGTTTGCAACAGTTTGGCACCATTTCTGAGTGAATTGCAGAACGTCAGATTTTTGCTGAAATTGTGACCGCGCGGCTTAGGGATTTTTTCAAAAAAAGGTGTTCAGACATCGAGGGCTAATTCTGTTTCCCATGATAAAAACCCATCTGTTTCCACCGAAAAAGCTTTCAGTCGATCGTTTGCAACAGTTTGGCACCATTTCTGAGTGAATTGCAGAATATCAGATTTTTGCTGAAATTGTGACCGGCTTAGGGATTTTTTCAAAAAAAGTGGTTCAGACGTTGTGGGCTAATTCTGTTTCCTATGATAAAAACCCATCTATTTCCACCAAAAAAGCTTTCAGTCGATCGTTTGCAACAGTTTGGCACCATTTCTGAGTGAATTGCAGAACGTCAGATTTTTGCTGAAATTGTGACCGCGCGGCTTAGGGATTTTTTCAAAAAAAGTGGTTCAGACGTTGTGGGCTAATTCTGTTTCCTATGATAAAAACCCATCTGTTTCCACCAAAAAAGCTTTCAGTCGATCGTTTGCAACAGTTTGGCACCATTTCTGAGTGAATTGCAGAATGTCAGATTTTTGCTGAAATTGTGACCGCGCGGCTTAGGGATTTTTTCAAAAAAAGGTGTTCAGAGATCGAGGGCTAATTCTGTTTCCCATGATAAAAACCCATCTGTTTCCACCGAAAAAGCTTTCAGTCGATCGTTTGCAACAGTTTGGAACCATTTCTGAGTGAATTGCACAACGTCAGATTTTTGCTGAAATTGTGACCGCGCGGCTTAGGGATTTTTTCCAAAAAAGGTGTTCAGACATCGAGGGCGAATTCTGTTTCCCATGATAAAAACCCATCTGTTTCCACCGAAAAAGCATTCAGTCGATCGTTTGCAACAGTTTGGCACCATTTCTGAGTGAATTGCAGAATGTCAGATTTTTGCTGAAATTGTGACCGCGCGGCTTGGGGATTTTTTCAAAAAAAGTTGCTCAGACGTCGAGGCCTAATTTTGTTTCCCACGATAAAAACCCATCTATTTCCACCAAAAAAGCTTTCAGTCGATCGATTGCAACAGTTTGGCCCCATTTCTGAGTGAATTGCACAACGTCAGATTGTTGCTGAAATTGTGACCGCGCGGCTTAGGGATTTTTTCCAAAAAAGGTGTTCAGACATCGAGGGCGAATTCTGTTTCCCATGATAAAAACCCATCTGTTTCCACCGAAAAAGCATTCAGTCGATCGTTTGCAACAGTTTGGCACCATTTCTGAGTGATTTGCAGAATGTCAGATTTTTGCTGAAATTGTGACCGCGCGGCTTAGGGATTTTTTCAAAAAAAGGTGTTCAGACATCGAGGGCTAATTCTGTTTCCCATGATAAAAACCCATCTATTTCCACCGAAAAAGCTTTCAGTCGATTGTTTGCAACAGTTTGGCACCATTTCTGAGTGAATTGCACAACGTCAGATTTTTGCTGAAATTGTGACCGCGCGCCTTAGGGATTTTTTTAAAAAAGGTGTTCAGACGTCGAGGGGTAATTCTGTTTCCCATGATAAAAAGCCATCTGTTTCCACCAAAAAAGCTTTCAGTCGATCGTTTGCAACAGTTTGGCACCATTTCTGAGTGAATTGCAGAATGTCAGATTTTTGCTGAAATTGTGACCGCGCGGCTTAGGGAATTTTTCAAAAAAGGTGTTCAGACGTTGTGGGCTAATTCTGTTTCCCATGATAAAAACCCATCTGTTTCCACCGAAAAAGCTTTCAGTCGATCGTTTGCAACAGTTTGGCACCATTTCTGAGTGAATTGCAGAATGTCAGATTTTTGCTGAAATTGTGACCGCGCGGCTTGAGGATTTTTTCAAAAAAAGTTGCTCAGACGTCGAGGGCTAATTTTGTTTCCCATGATAAAAACCCTTCTATTTCCACCAAAAAAGCTTTCAGTCGATTGTTTGCAACAGTTTGGCACCATTTCTGAGTGAATTGCAGAACGTCAGATTTTTGCTGAAATTGTTACCGCGCGGCTTAGGGATTTTTTCAAAAAAAGTGGTTCAGACGTCGAGGGCTAATTCTGTTTCCCATGATAAAAACCCATCTGTTTACACCGAAAAAGCTTTCAGTCGATCGTTTGCAACAGTTTGGCACCATTTCTGAGTGAATTGCAGAATGTCAGATTTTTGCTGAAATTGTGACCGGCTTAGGGATTTTTTCAAAAAAAGTGGTTCAGACGTTGTGGGCTAATTCTGTTTCCTATGATAAAAACCCATCTGTTTCCACCGAAAAAGCTTTCAGTCGATCGTTTGCAACAGTTTGGCACCATTTCTGAGTGAATTGCAGAATGTCAGATTTTTGCTGAAATTGTTACCGCGCGGCTTGGGGATTTTTTCAAAAAAAGTTGCTCAGATGTCGAGGGCTAATTTTGTTTCCCATGATAAAAACCCATCTGTTTCCACCGAAAAAGCTTTCAGTCGATCGTTTGCAACAGTTTGGCACCATTTCTGAGTGAATTGCAGAATGTCAGATTTTTGCTGAAATTGTGACCGCGCGGCTTAGGCATTTTTTCAAAAAAAGGTGTTCAGACATCGAAGGCTAATTCTGTGTCCCATGATAAAAACCCATCTGTTTCCACCAAAAAAGCTTTCAGTCGATCGTTTGCAACAGTTTGGCACCATTTCTGAGTGAATTGCAGAATGTCAGATTTTTGCTGAAATTGTGACCGCGCGGCTTGGGGATTTTTTCAAAAAAAGTTCCTCAGACGTCGAGGGCTAATTTTGTTTCCCCTGATAAAAACCCATCTATTTCCACCAAAAAAGGTTTCAGTCGATTGTTTGCAACAGTTTGGCACCATTTCTGAGTGAATTGCAGAATGTCAGATTTTTGCTGAAATTGTGACCGCTCGGCTTGGGGATTTTTTCAAAAAAAGTTGCTCAGACGTTGTGGGCTAATTCTGTTTCCTATGATAAAAACCCATCTGTTTCCACCAAAAAAGCTTTCAGTCGATCGTTTGCAACAGTTTGGCACCATTTCTGAGTGAATTGCAGAATGTCAGATTTTTCTGAAATTGTGACCGCGCGGCTTGGGGATTTTTTCAAAAAAAGTTGCTCAGACGTCGAGGGCTAATTTTGTTTCCCATGATAAAAACCCATCTATTTCCACCAAAAAAGCTTTCAGTCGATCGTTTGCAACAGTTTGGCCCCATTTCTGAGTGAATTGCACGACGTCAGATTTTTGCTGAAATTGTGACCGCGCGGCTTAGGGATTTTTTCCAAAAAAGGTGTTCAGACATCGAGGGCGAATTCTGTTTCCCATGATAAAAACCCATCTGTTTCCACCGAAAAAGCTTTCAGTCGATCGTTTGCAACAGTTTGGCACCATTTCTGAGTGAATTGCAGAATGTCAGATTTTTGCTGAAATTGTGACCGCGCGGCTTAGGGATTTTTTCAAAAAAAGGTGTTCAGACATCGAAGGCTAATTCTGTGTCCCATGATAAAAACCCATCTGTTTCCACCAAAAAAGCTTTCAGTCGATCGTTTGCAACAGTTTGGCACCATTTCTGAGTGAATTGCAGAATGTCAGATTTTTGCTGAAATTGTGACCGCGCGGCTTGGGGATTTTTTCAAAAAAAGTTGCTCAGACGTCGAGGGCTAATTTTGTTTCCCCTGATAAAAACCCATCTATTTCCACCAAAAAAGGTTTCAGTCGATTGTTTGCAACAGTTTGGCACCATTTCTGAGTGAATTGCAGAATGTCAGATTTTTCCTGAAATTGTGACCGCTCGGCTTGGGGATTTTTTCAAAAAAAGTTGCTCAGATGTCGAGGGCTAATTTTGTTTCCCATGATAAAACCCATCTATTTCCACCAAAAAAGCTTTCAGTCGATCGTTTGCAACACTTTGGCCCCATTTCTGAGTGAATTGCACAACGTCAGATTTTTGCTGAAATTGTGACCGCGCGGCTTAGGGATTTTTTCAAAAAAAAGTGGTTCAGACGTTGTGGGCTAATTCTGTTTCCTATGATAAAAACCCATCTGTTTCCACCAAAAAAGCTTTCAGTCGATCGTTTGCAACAGTTTGGCACCATTTCTGAGTGAATTGCAGAATGTCAGATTTTTGCTGAAATTGTGACCGCGCGGCTTGGGGATTTTTTCAAAAAAAGTTGCTCAGACGTCGAGGGCTAATTTTGTTTCCCATGATAAAAACCCATCTATTTCCACCAAAAAAGCTTTCAGTCGATCGTTTGCAACAGTTTGGCCCCATTTCTGAGTGAATTGCACAACGTCAGATTTTTGCTGAAATTGTGACCGCGCGGCTTAGCGATTTTTTCCAAAAAAGGTGTTCAGACTACGAGGGCGAATTCTGTTTCCCATGATAAAAACCCATCTGTTTCCACCGAAAAAGCTTTCAGTCGATCGTTTGCAACAGTTTGGCACCATTTCTGAGTGAATTGCAGAACGTCAGATTTTTGCTGAAATTGTGACCGCGCGGCTTGGGGATTTTTTCAAAAAAGGTGTTCAGACATCGAGGGCTAATTCTGTTTCCCATGATAAAAACCCATCTGTTTCCACCGAAAAAGCTTTCAGTCGATCGTTTGCAACAGTTTGGCACCATTTCTGAGTGAATTGCAGAATATCAGATTTTTGCTGAAATTGTGACCGGCTTAGGGATTTTTTCAAAAAAAGTCGTTCAGACGTTGTGGGCTAATTCTGTTTCCTATGATAAAAACCCATCTATTTCCACCAAAAAAGCTTTCAGTCGATCGTTTGCAACAGTTTGGCACCATTTCTGAGTGAATTGCAGAACGTCAGATTTTTGCTGAAATTGTGACCGCGCGGCTTAGGGATTTTTTCAAAAAAAGTGGTTCAGACGTTGTGGGCTAATTCTGTTTCCTATGATAAAAACCCATCTGTTTCCACCAAAAAAGCTTTCAGTCGATCGTTTGCAACAGTTTGGCACCATTTCTGAGTGAATTGCAGAATGTCAGATTTTTGCTGAAATTGTGACCGCGCGGCTTAGGGATTTTTTCAAAAAAAGGTGTTCAGAGATCGAGGGCTAATTCTGTTTCCCATGATAAAAACCCACCTGTTTCCACCGAAAAAGCTTTCAGTCGATCGTTTGCAACAGTTTGGCACCATTTCTGAGTGAATTGCACAACGTCAGATTTTTGCTGAAATTGTGACCGCGCGGCTTAGGGATTTTTTCCAAAAAAGGTGTTCAGACATCGAGGGCGAATTCTGTTTCCCATGATAAAAACCCATCTGTTTCCACCGAAAAAGCATTCAGTCGATCGTTTGCAACAGTTTGGCACCATTTCTGAGTGAATTGCAGAATGTCAGATTTTTGCTGAAATTGTGACCGCGCGGCTTGGGGATTTTTTCAAAAAAAGTTGCTCAGACGTCGAGGCCTAATTTTGTTTCCCACGATAAAAACCCATCTATTTCCACCAAAAAAGCTTTCAGTCGATCGATTGCAACAGTTTGGCCCCATTTCTGAGTGAATTGCACAACGTCAGATTGTTGCTGAAATTGTGACCGCGCGGCTTAGGGATTTTTTCCAAAAAAGGTGTTCAGACATCGAGGGCGAATTCTGTTTCCCATGATAAAAACCCATCTGTTTCCACCGAAAAAGCTTTCAGTCGATCGTTTGCAACAGTTTGGCACCATTTCTGAGTGATTTGCAGAATGTCAGATTTTTGCTGAAATTGTGACCGCGCGGCTTAGGGATTTTTTCAAAAAAAGGTGTTCAGACATCGAGGGCTAATTCTGTTTCCCATGATAAAAACCCGTCTATTTCCACCGAAAAAGCTTTCAGTCGATTGTTTGCAACAGTTTGGCACCATTTCTGAGTGAATTGCACAACGTCAGATTTTTGCTGAAATTGTGACCGCGCGCCTTAGGGATTTTTTTAAAAAAGGTGTTCAGACGTCGAGGGCTAATTCTGTTTCCCATGATAAAAAGCCATCTGTTTCCACCAAAAAAGCTTTCAGTCGATCGTTTGCAACAGTTTGGCACCATTTCTGAGTGAATTGCAGAATGTCAGATTTTTGCTGAAATTGTGACCGCGCGGCTTAGGGAATTTTTCAAAAAAGGTGTTCAGACGTTGTGGGCTAATTCTGTTTCCCATGATAAAAACCCATCTGTTTACACCGAAAAAGCTTTCAGTCGATCGTTTGCAACAGTTTGGCACCATTTCTGAGTGAATTGCAGAATGTCAGATTTTTGCTGAAATTGTGACCGGCTTAGGGATTTTTTCAAAAAAAGTGGTTCAGACGTTGTGGGCTAATTCTGTTTCCCATGATAAAAACCCATCTGTTTCCACCGAAAAAGCTTTCAGTCGATCGTTTGCAACAGTTTGGCACCATTTCTGAGTGAATTGCAGAATGTCAGATTTTTGCTGAAATTGTGACCGCGCGGCTTGGGGATTTTTTCAAAAAAGTTGCTCAGATGTCGAGGGCTAATTTTGTTTCCCATGATAAAAACCCATCTGTTTCCACCGAAAAAGCTTTCAGTCGATCATTTGCAACAGTTTGGCACCATTTCTGAGTGAATTGCAGAATGTCAGATTTTTGCTGAAATTTTGACCGCGCGGCTTGGGGATTTTTTCAAAAAAAGTTGCTCAGACGTTGTGGGCTAATTCTGTTTCCTATGATAAAAACCCATCTGTTTCCACCAAAAAAGCTTTCAGTCGATCGTTTGCAACAGTTTGGCACCATTTCTGAGTGAATTGCAGAATGTCAGATTTTTCTGAAATTGTGACCGCGCGGCTTGGGGATTTTTTCAAAAAAAGTTGCTCAGACGTCGAGGGCTAATTTTGTTTCCCATGATAAAAACCCATCTGTTTCCACCGAAAAAGCTTTCAGTCGATCGTTTGCAACAGTTTGGCACCATTTCTGAGTGAATTGCAGAATGTCAGATTTTTGCTGAAATTGTGACCGCGCGGCTTATTGATTTTTTCAAAAAAAGGTGTTCAGACATCGAAGGCTAATTCTGTTTCCCATGATAAAAACCCATCTGTTTCCACCAAAAAAGCTTTCAGTCGATCGTTTGCAACAGTTTGGCACCATTTCTGAGTGAATTGCAGAATGTCAGATTTTTGCTGAAATTGTGACCGCGCGGCTTGGGGATTTTTTCAAAAAAAGTTGCTCAGACGTCGAGGGCTAATTTTGTTTCCCCTGATAAAAACCCATCTATTTCCACCAAAAAAGGTTTCAGTCGATTGTTTGCAACAGTTTGGCACCATTTCTGAGTGAATTGCAGAATGTCAGATTTTTGCTGAAATTGTGACCGCGCGGCTTGGGGATTTTTTCAAAAAAAGTTGCTCAGATGTCGAGGGCTAATTTTGTTTCCCATGATAAAACCCATCTATTTCCACCAAAAAAGCTTTCAGTCGATCGTTTGCAACACTTTGGCCCCATTTCTGAGTGAATTGCACAACGTCAGATTTTTGCTGAAATTGTGACCGCGCGGCTTAGGGATTTTTTAAAAAAAAAGTGGTTCAGACGTTGTGGGCTAATTCTGTTTCCTATGATAAAAACCCATCTGTTTCCACCAAAAAAGCTTTCAGTCGATCGTTTGCAACAGTTTGGCACCATTTCTGAGTGAATTGCAGAATGTCAGATTTTTGCTGAAATTGTGACCGCGCGGCTTGGGGATTTTTTCAAAAAAAGTTGCTCAGACGTCGAGGGCTAATTTTGTTTCCCATGATAAAACCCATCTATTTCCACCAAAAAAGGTTTCAGTCGATCGTTTGCAACAGTTTGGCACCATTTCTGAGTGAATTGCAGAATGTCAGATTTTTGCTGAAATTGTGACCGCGCGGCTTAGGGATTTTTTCAAAAAAAGGTGTTCAGAGATCGAGGGCTAATTCTGTTTCCCATGATAAAAACCCACCTGTTTCCACCGAAAAAGCTTTCAGTCGATCGTTTGCAACAGTTTGGCACCATTTCTGAGTGAATTGCACAACGTCAGATTTTTGCTGAAATTGTGACCGCGCGGCTTAGGGATTTTTTCCAAAAAAGGTGTTCAGACATCGAGGGCGAATTCTGTTTCCCATGATAAAAACCCATCTGTTTCCACCGAAAAAGCATTCAGTCGATCGTTTGCAACAGTTTGGCACCATTTCTGAGTGAATTGCAGAATGTCAGATTTTTGCTGAAATTGTGACCGCGCGGCTTGGGGATTTTTTCAAAAAAAGTTGCTCAGACGTCGAGGCCTAATTTTGTTTCCCACGATAAAAACCCATCTATTTCCACCAAAAAAGCTTTCAGTCGATCGATTGCAACAGTTTGGCCCCATTTCTGAGTGAATTGCACAACGTCAGATTGTTGCTGAAATTGTGACCGCGCGGCTTAGGGATTTTTTCAAAAAAAGGTGTTCAGACATCGAGGGCGAATTCTGTTTCCCATGATAAAAACCCATCTGTTTCCACCGAAAAAGCTTTCAGTCGATCGTTTGCAACAGTTTGGCACCATTTCTGAGTGATTTGCAGAATGTCAGATTTTTGCTGAAATTGTGACCGCGCGGCTTAGGGATTTTTTCAAAAAAAGGTGTTCAGACATCGAGGGCTAATTCTGTTTCCCATGATAAAAACCCATCTATTTCCACCGAAAAAGCTTTCAGTCGATTGTTTGCAACAGTTTGGCACCATTTCTGAGTGAATTGCACAACGTCAGATTTTTGCTGAAATTGTGACCGCGCGCCTTAGGGATTTTTTTAAAAAAGGTGTTCAGACGTCGAGGGCTAATTCTGTTTCCCATGATAAAAAGCCATCTGTTTCCACCAAAAAAGCTTTCAGTCGATCGTTTGCAACAGTTTGGCACCATTTCTGAGTGAATTGCAGAATGTCAGATTTTTGCTGAAATTGTGACCGCGCGGCTTAGGGAATTTTTCAAAAAAGGTGTTCAGACGTTGTGGGCTAATTCTGTTTCCCATGATAAAAACCCATCTGTTTACACCGAAAAAGCTTTCAGTCGATCGTTTGCAACAGTTTGGCACCATTTCTGAGTGAATTGCAGAATGTCAGATTTTTGCTGAAATTGTGACCGGCTTAGGGATTTTTTCAAAAAAAGTGGTTCAGACGTTGTGGGCTAATTCTGTTTCCCATGATAAAAACCCATCTGTTTCCACCGAAAAAGCTTTCAGTCGATCGTTTGCAACAGTTTGGCACCATTTCTGAGTGAATTGCAGAATGTCAGATTTTTGCTGAAATTGTGACCGCGCGGCTTGGGGATTTTTTCAAAAAAAGTTGCTCAGATGTCGAGGGCTAATTTTGTTTCCCATGATAAAAACCCATCTGTTTCCACCGAAAAAGCTTTCAGTCGATCATTTGCAACAGTTTGGCACCATTTCTGAGTGAATTGCAGAATGTCAGATTTTTGCTGAAATTTTGACCGCGCGGCTTGGGGATTTTTTCAAAAAAAGTTGCTCAGACGTTGTGGGCTAATTCTGTTTCCTATGATAAAAACCCATCTGTTTCCACCAAAAAAGCTTTCAGTCGATCGTTTGCAACAGTTTGGCACCATTTCTGAGTGAATTGCAGAATGTCAGATTTTTCTGAAATTGTGACCGCGCGGCTTGGGGATTTTTTCAAAAAAAGTTGCTCAGACGTCGAGGGCTAATTTTGTTTCCCATGATAAAAACCCATCTGTTTCCACCGAAAAAGCTTTCAGTCGATCGTTTGCAACAGTTTGGCACCATTTCTGAGTGAATTGCAGAATGTCAGATTTTTGCTGAAATTGTGACCGCGCGGCTTATTGATTTTTTCAAAAAAAGGTGTTCAGACATCGAAGGCTAATTCTGTTTCCCATGATAAAAACCCATCTGTTTCCACCAAAAAAGCTTTCAGTCGATCGTTTGCAACAGTTTGGCACCATTTCTGAGTGAATTGCAGAATGTCAGATTTTTGCTGAAATTGTGACCGCGCGGCTTGGGGATTTTTTCAAAAAAAGTTGCTCAGACGTCGAGGGCTAATTTTGTTTCCCCTGATAAAAACCCATCTATTTCCACCAAAAAAGGTTTCAGTCGATTGTTTGCAACAGTTTGGCACCATTTCTGAGTGAATTGCAGAATGTCAGATTTTTGCTGAAATTGTGACCGCGCGGCTTGGGGATTTTTTCAAAAAAAGTTGCTCAGATGTCGAGGGCTAATTTTGTTTCCCATGATAAAACCCATCTATTTCCACCAAAAAAGCTTTCAGTCGATCGTTTGCAACACTTTGGCCCCATTTCTGAGTGAATTGCACAACGTCAGATTTTTGCTGAAATTGTGACCGCGCGGCTTAGGGATTTTTTCAAAAAAAAGTGGTTCAGACGTTGTGGGCTAATTCTGTTTCCTATGATAAAAACCCATCTGTTTCCACCAAAAAAGCTTTCAGTCGATCGTTTGCAACAGTTTGGCACCATTTCTGAGTGAATTGCAGAATGTCAGATTTTTGCTGAAATTGTGACCGCGCGGCTTGGGGATTTTTTCAAAAAAAGTTGCTCAGACGTCGAGGGCTAATTTTGTTTCCCATGATAAAACCCATCTATTTCCACCAAAAAAGCTTTCAGTCGATCGTTTGCAACACTTTGGCCCCATTTCTGAGTGAATTGCACAACGTCAGATTTTTGCTGAAATTGTGACCGCGCGGCTTAGGGATTTTTTCAAAAAAAAGTGGTTCAGACGTTGTGGGCTAATTCTGTTTCCTATGATAAAAACCCATCTGTTTCCACCAAAAAAGCTTTCAGTCGATCGTTTGCAACAGTTTGGCACCATTTCTGAGTGAATTGTAGAATGTCAGATTTTTGCTGAAATTGTGACCGCGCGGCTTGGGGATTTTTTCAAAAAAAGTTGCTCAGACGTCGAGGGCTAATTTTGTTTCCCATGATAAAAACCCATCTATTTCCACCAAAAAAGCTTTCAGTCGATCGTTTGCAACAGTTTGGCCCCATTTCTGAGTGAATTGCACAACGTCAGATTTTTGCTGAAATTGTGACCGCGCGGCTTAGCGATTTTTTCCAAAAAAGGTGTTCAGACATCGAGGGCGAATTCTGTTTCCCATGATAAAAACCCATCTGTTTCCACCGAAAAAGCTTTCAGTCGATCGTTTGCAACAGTTTGGCACCATTTCTGAGTGAATTGCAGAACGTCAGATTTTTGCTGAAATTGTGACCGCGCGGCTTAGGGATTTTTTCAAAAAAAGGTGTTCAGACGTTGTGGGCTAATTCTGTTTCCTATGATAAAAACCCATCTATTTCCACCAAAAAAGCTTTCAGTCGATCGTTTGCAACAGTTTGGCACCATTTCTGAGTGAATTGCAGAACATCAGATTTTTGCTGAAATTGTGACCGCGCGGCTTAGGGATTTTTTCAAAAAAAGTGGTTCAGACGTTGTGGGCTAATTCTGTTTCCTATGATAAAAACCCATCTGTTTCCACCAAAAAAGCTTTCAGTCGATCGTTTGCAACAGTTTGGCACCATTTCTGAGTGAATTGCAGAATGTCAGATTTTTGCTGAAATTGTGACCGCGCGGCTTAGGGATTTTTTCAAAAAAAGGTGTTCAGAGATCGAGGGCTAATTCTGTTTCCCATGATAAAAACCCATCTGTTTCCACCGAAAAAGCTTTCAGTCGATCGTTTGCAACAGTTTGGAACCATTTCTGAGTGAATTGCAGAATGTCAGATTTTTGCTGAAATTGTGACCGCGCGGCTTGGGGATTTTTTCAAAAAAAGTTGCTCAGACGTCGAGGCCTAATTTTGTTTCCCACGATAAAAACCCATCTATTTCCACCAAAAAAGCTTTCAGTCGATCGATTGCAACAGTTTGGCCCCATTTCTGAGTGAATTGCACAACGTCAGATTGTTGCTGAAATTGTGACCGCGCGGCTTAGGGATTTTTTCCAAAAAAGGTGTTCAGACATCGAGGGCGAATTCTGTTTCCCATGATAAAAACCCATCTGTTTCCACCGAAAAAGCATTCAGTCGATCGTTTGCAACAGTTTGGCACCATTTCTGAGTGATTTGCAGAATGTCAGATTTTTGCTGAAATTGTGACCGCGCGGCTTAGGGATTTTTTCAAAAAAAGGTGTTCAGACATCGAGGGCTAATTCTGTTTCCCATGATAAAAACCCATCTATTTCCACCGAAAAAGCTTTCAGTCGATTGTTTGCAACAGTTTGGCACCATTTCTGAGTGAATTGCACAACGTCAGATTTTTGCTGAAATTGTGACCGCGCGCCTTAGGGATTTTTTTAAAAAAGGTGTTCAGACGTCGAGGGCTAATTCTGTTTCCCATGATAAAAAGCCATCTGTTTCCACCAAAAAAGCTTTCAGTCGATCGTTTGCAACAGTTTGGCACCATTTCTGAGTGAATTGCAGAATGTCAGATTTTTGCTGAAATTGTGACCGCGCGGCTTAGGGAATTTTTCAAAAAAGGTGTTCAGACGTTGTGGGCTAATTCTGTTTCCCATGATAAAAACCCATCTGTTTCCACCGAAAAAGCTTTCAGTCGATCGTTTGCAACAGTTTGGCACCATTTCTGAGTGAATTGCAGAATGTCAGATTTTTGCTGAAATTGTGACCGCGCGGCTTGAGGATTTTTTCAAAAAAAGTTGCTCAGACGTCGAGGGCTAATTTTGTTTCCCATGATAAAAACCCTTCTATTTCCACCAAAAAAGCTTTCAGTCGATTGTTTGCAACAGTTTGGCACCATTTCTGAGTGAATTGCAGAACGTCAGATTTTTGCTGAAATTGTTACCGCGCGGCTTAGGGATTTTTTCAAAAAAAGTGGTTCAGACGTCGAGGGCTAATTCTGTTTCCCATGATAAAAACCCATCTGTTTACACCGAAAAAGCTTTCAGTCGATCGTTTGCAACAGTTTGGCACCATTTCTGAGTGAATTGCAGAATGTCAGATTTTTGCTGAAATTGTGACCGGCTTAGGGATTTTTTCAAAAAAAGTGGTTCAGACGTTGTGGGCTAATTCTGTTTCCTATGATAAAAACCCATCTGTTTCCACCAAAAAAGCTTTCAGTCGATCGTTTGCAACAGTTTGGCACCATTTCTGAGTGAATTGCAGAATGTCAGATTTTTGCTGAAATTGTTACCGCGCGGCTTGGGGATTTTTTCAAAAAAAGTTGCTCAGATGTCGAGGGCTAATTTTGTTTCCCATGATAAAAACCCATCTGTTTCCACCGAAAAAGCTTTCAGTCGATCATTTGCAACAGTTTGGCACCATTTCTGAGTGAATTGCAGAATGTCAGATTTTTGCTGAAATTTTGACCGCGCGGCTTGGGGATTTTTTCAAAAAAAGTTGCTCAGACGTTGTGGGCTAATTCTGTTTCCTATGATAAAAACCCATCTGTTTCCACCAAAAAAGCTTTCAGTCGATCGTTTGCAACAGTTTGGCACCATTTCTGAGTGAATTGCAGAATGTCAGATTTTTCTGAAATTGTGACCGCGCGGCTTGGGGATTTTTTCAAAAAAAGTTGCTCAGACGTCGAGGGCTAATTTTGTTTCCCATGATAAAAACCCATCTATTTCCACCAAAAAAGCTTTCAGTCGATCGTTTGCAACAGTTTGGCCCCATTTCTGAGTGAATTGCACGACGTCAGATTTTTGCTGAAATTGTGACCGCGCGGCTTAGGGATTTTTTCCAAAAAAGGTGTTCAGACATCGAGGGCGAATTCTGTTTCCCATGATAAAAACCCATCTGTTTCCACCGAAAAAGCTTTCAGTCGATCGTTTGCAACAGTTTGGCACCATTTCTGAGTGAATTGCAGAATGTCAGATTTTTGCTGAAATTGTGACCGCGCGGCTTAGGGATTTTTTCAAAAAAAGGTGTTCAGACATCGAAGGCTAATTCTGTTTCCCATGATAAAAACCCATCTGTTTCCACCAAAAAAGCTTTCAGTCGATCGTTTGCAAAAGTTTGGCACCATTTCTGAGTGAATTGCAGAATGTCAGATTTTTGCTGAAATTGTGACCGCGCGGCTTGGGGATTTTTTCAAAAAAAGTTGCTCAGACGTCGAGGGCTAATTTTGTTTCCCATGATAAAAACCCATCTGTTTCCACCAAAAAAGGTTTCAGTCAATTGTTTGCAACAGTTTGGCACCATTTCTGAGTGAATTGCAGAATGTCAGATTTTTGCTTAAATTGTGACCGCGCGGCTTGGGGATTTTTTCAAAAAAAGGTGCTCAGATGTCAAGGGCTAATTTTGTTTCCCATGATAAAAACCCATCTATTTCCACCAAAAAAGCTTTCAGTCGATCGTTTGCAACACTTTGGCCCCATTTCTGAGTGAATTGCACAACGTCAGATTTTTGCTGAAATTGTGACCGCGCGGCTTAGGGATTTTTTCAAAAAAAAGTGGTTCAGACGTTGTGGGCTAATTCTGTTTCCTATGATAAAAACCCATCTGTTTCCACCAAAAAAGCTTTCAGTCGAACGTTTGCAACAGTTTGGCACCATTTCTGAGTGAAATGCAGAATGTCAGATTTTTGCTGAAATTGTGACCGCGCGGCTTAGGGAATTTTTCAAAAAAGGTGTTCAGACGTTGTGGGCTAATTCTGTTTCCTATGATAAAAACCCATCTGTTTCCACCGAAAAAGCTTTCAGTCGATCGTTTGCAACAGTTTGGCACCATTTCTGAGTGAATTGCAGAATGTCAGATTTTTGCTGAAATTGTGACCGCGCGGCTTGGGGATTTTTTCAAAAAAAGTTGCTCAGATGTCGAGGGCTAATTTTGTTTCCCATGATAAAAACCCATCTATTTCCACCGAAGAAGCTTTCAGTCGATCCTTTGCAACAGTTTGGCCCCATTTCTGAGTGAATTGCACGACGTCAGATTTTTGCTGAAATTGTGACCGCGCGGCTTAGGGATTTTTTCCAAAAAAGGTGTTCAGACATCGAGGGCGAATTCTGTTTCCCATGATAAAAACCCATCTGTTTCCACCGAAAAAGCTTTCAGTCGATCGTTTGCAACAGTTTGGCACCATTTCTGAGTGAATTGCAGAATGTCAGATTTTTGCTGAAATTGTGACCGCGCGGCTTAGGGATTTTTTCAAAAAAAGGTGTTCAGACATCGTAGGCTAATTCTGTTTCCCATGATAAAAACCCATCTGTTTCCACTAAAAAAGCTTTCAGTCGATCGTTTGCAAAAGTTTGGCACCATTTCTGAGTGAATTGCAGAATGTCAGATTTTTGCTGAAATTGTGACCGCGCGGCTTGGGGATTTTTTCAAAAAAAGTTGCTCAGACGTCGAGGGCTAATTTTGTTTCCCATGATAAAAACCCATCTATTTCCACCAAAAAAGGTTTCAGTCGATTGTTTGCAACAGTTTGGCACCATTTCTGAGTGAATTGCAGAATGTCAGATTTTTGCTGAAATTGTGACCGCGCGGCTTGGGGATTTTTTCAAAAAAAGTTGCTCAGATGTCAAGGGCTAATTTTGTTTCCCATGATAAAAACCCATCTATTTCCACCAAAAAAGCTTTCAGTCGATCGTTTGCAACACTTTGGCCCCATTTCTGAGTGAATTGCACAACGTCAGATTTTTGCTGAAATTGTGACCGCGCGGCTTAGGGATTTTTTCAAAAAAAGGTGTTCAGACATCGAAGGCTAATTCTGTTTCCCATGATAAAAACCCATCTGTTTCCACCAAAAAAGCTTTCAGTCGATCGTTTGCAAAAGTTTGGCACCATTTCTGAGTGAATTGCAGAATGTCAGATTTTTGCTGAAATTGTGACCGCGCGGCTTGGGGATTTTTTCAAAAAAAGTTGCTCAGACGTCGAGGGCTAATTTTGTTTCCCATGATAAAAACCCATCTATTTCCACCAAAAAAGGTTTCAGTCGATTGTTTGCAACAGTTTGGCACCATTTCTGAGTGAATTGCAGAATGTCAGATTTTTGCTGAAATTGTGACCGCGCGGCTTGGGGATTTTTTCAAAAAAAGTTGCTCAGATGTCAAGGGCTAATTTTGTTTCCCATGATAAAAACCCATCTATTTCCACCAAAAAAGCTTTCAGTCGATCGTTTGCAACACTTTGGCCCCATTTCTGAGTGAATTGCACAACGTCAGATTTTTGCTGAAATTGTGACCGCGCGGCTTAGGGATTTTTTCAAAAAAAAGTGGTTCAGACGTTGTGGGCTAATTCTGTTTCCTATGATAAAAACCCATCTGTTTCCACCAAAAAAGCTTTCAGTCGATCGTTTGCAACAGTTTGGCACCATTTCTGAGTGAATTGCAGAATGTCAGATTTTTGCTGAAATTGTGACCGCGCGGCTTAGGGATTTTTTCAAAAAAAGGTGTTCAGAGATCGAGGGCTAATTCTGTTTCCCATGATAAAAACCCATCTGTTTCCACCGAAAAAGCTTTCAGTCGATCGTTTGCAACAGTTTGGCACCATTTCTGAGTGAATTGCACAACGTCAGATTTTTGCTGAAATTGTGACCGCGCGGCTTAGGGATTTTTTCCAAAAAAGGTGTTCAGACATCGAGGGCGAATTCTGTTTCCCATGATAAAAACCCATCTGTTTCCACCGAAAAAGCATTCAGTCGATCGTTTGCAACAGTTTGGCACCATTTCTGAGTGAATTGCAGAATGTCAGATTTTTGCTGAAATTGTGACCGCGCGGCTTGGGGATTTTTTCAAAAAAAGTTGCTCAGACGTCGAGGCCTAATTTTGTTTCCCACGATAAAAACCCATCTATTTCCACCAAAAAAGCTTTCAGTCGATCGATTGCAACAGTTTGGCCCCATTTCTGAGTGAATTGCACAACGTCAGATTGTTGCTGAAATTGTGACCGCGCGGCTTAGGGATTTTTTCCAAAAAAGGTGTTCAGACATCGAGGGCGAATTCTGTTTCCCATGATAAAAACCCATCTGTTTCCACCGAAAAAGCATTCAGTCGATCGTTTGCAACAGTTTGGCACCATTTCTGAGTGATTTGCAGAATGTCAGATTTTTGCTGAAATTGTGACCGCGCGGCTTAGGGATTTTTTCAAAAAAAGGTGTTCAGACATCGAGGGCTAATTCTGTTTCCCATGATAAAAACCCATCTATTTCCACCGAAAAAGCTTTCAGTCGATTGTTTGCAACAGTTTGGCACCATTTCTGAGTGAATTGCACAACGTCAGATTTTTGCTGAAATTGTGACCGCGCGCCTTAGGGATTTTTTTAAAAAAGGTGTTCAGACGTCGAGGGCTAATTCTGTTTCCCATGATAAAAAGCCATCTGTTTCCACCAAAAAAGCTTTCAGTCGATCGTTTGCAACAGTTTGGCACCATTTCTGAGTGAATTGCAGAATGTCAGATTTTTGCTGAAATTGTGACCGCGCGGCTTAGGGAATTTTTCAAAAAAGGTGTTCAGACGTTGTGGGCTAATTCTGTTTCCCATGATAAAAACCCATCTGTTTCCACCGAAAAAGCTTTCAGTCGATCGTTTGCAACAGTTTGGCACCATTTCTGAGTGAATTGCAGAATGTCAGATTTTTGCTGAAATTGTGACCGCGCGGCTTGAGGATTTTTTCAAAAAAAGTTGCTCAGACGTCGAGGGCTAATTTTGTTTCCCATGATAAAAACCCTTCTATTTCCACCAAAAAAGCTTTCAGTCGATTGTTTGCAACAGTTTGGCACCATTTCTGAGTGAATTGCAGAACGTCAGATTTTTGCTGAAATTGTTACCGCGCGGCTTAGGGATTTTTTCAAAAAAAGTGGTTCAGACGTCGAGGGCTAATTCTGTTTCCCATGATAAAAACCCATCTGTTTACACCGAAAAAGCTTTCAGTCGATCGTTTGCAACAGTTTGGCACCATTTCTGAGTGAATTGCAGAATGTCAGATTTTTGCTGAAATTGTGACCGGCTTAGGGATTTTTTCAAAAAAAGTGGTTCAGACGTTGTGGGCTAATTCTGTTTCCTATGATAAAAACCCATCTGTTTCCACCGAAAAAGCTTTCAGTCGATCGTTTGCAACAGTTTGGCACCATTTCTGAGTGAATTGCAGAATGTCAGATTTTTGCTGAAATTGTGACCGCGCGGCTTGGGGATTTTTTCAAAAAAAGTTGCTCAGATGTCGAGGGCTAATTTTGTTTCCCATGATAAAAACCCATCTGTTTCCACCGAAAAAGCTTTCAGTCGATCATTTGCAACACTTTGGCACCACTTCTGAGTGAATTGCAGAATGTCAGATTTTTGCTGAAATTTTGACCGCGCGGCTTGGGGATTTTTTCAAAAAAAGTTGCTCAGACGTTGTGGGCTAATTCTGTTTCCTATGATAAAAACCCATCTGTTTCCACCAAAAAAGCTTTCAGTCGATCGTTTGCAACAGTTTGGCACCATTTCTGAGTGAATTGCAGAATGTCAGATTTTTCTGAAATTGTGACCGCGCGGCTTGGGGATTTTTTCAAAAAAAGTTGCTCAGACGTCGAGGGCTAATTTTGTTTCCCATGATAAAAACCCATCTATTTCCACCAAAAAAGCTTTCAGTCGATCGTTTGCAACAGTTTGGCCCCATTTCTGAGTGAATTGCACGACGTCAGATTTTTGCTGAAATTGTGACCGCGCGGCTTAGGGATTTTTTCCAAAAAAGGTGTTCAGACATCGAGGGCGAATTCTGTTTCCCATGATAAAAACCCATCTGTTTCCACCGAAAAAGCTTTCAGTCGATCGTTTGCAACAGTTTGGCACCATTTCTGAGTGAATTGCAGAATGTCAGATTTTTGCTGAAATTGTGACCGCGCGGCTTAGGGATTTTTTCTAAAAAAGGTGTTCAGACATCGAAGGCTAATTCTGTTTCCCATGATAAAAACCCATCTGTTTCCACCAAAAAAGCTTTCAGTCGAACGTTTGCAACAGTTTGGCACCATTTCTGAGTGAATTGCAGAATGTCAGATTTTTGCTGAAATTGTGACCGCGCGGCTTGGGGATTTTTTCAAAAAAAGTTGCTCAGACGTCGAGGGCTAATTTTGTTTCCCATGATAAAAACCCATCTGTTTCCACCAAAAAAGGTTTCAGTCGATTGTTTGCAACAGTTTGGCACCATTTCTGAGTGAATTGCAGAATGTCAGATTTTTGCTGAAATTGTGACCGCGCGGCTTGGGGATTTTTTCAAAAAAAGGTGCTCAGATGTCAAGGGCTAATTTTGTTTCCCATGATAAAAACCCATCTATTTCCACCAAAAAAGCTTTCAGTCGATCGTTTGCAACACTTTGGCCCCATTTCTGAGTGAATTGCACAACGTCAGATTTTTGCTGAAATTGTGACCGCGCGGCTTAGGGATTTTTTCAAAAAAAAGTGGTTCAGACGTTGTGGGCTAATTCTGTTTCCTATGATAAAAACCCATCTGTTTCCACCAAAAAAGCTTTCAGTCGAACGTTTGCAACAGTTTGGCACCATTTCTGAGTGAATTGCAGAATGTCAGATTTTTCTGAAATTGTGACCGCGCGGCTTAGGGATTTTTTCAAAAAAAGGTGTTCAGACATCGAAGGCTAATTCTGTTTCCCATGATAAAAACCCATCTGTTTCCACCAAAAAAGCTTTCAGTCGAACGTTTGCAACAGTTTGGCACCATTTCTGAGTGAATTGCAGAATGTCAGATTTTTGCTGAAATTGTGACCGCGCGGCTTAGGGAATTTTTCAAAAAAGGTATTCAGACGTTGTGGGCTAATTCTGTTTCCTATGATAAAAACCCATCTGTTTCCACCGAAAAAGCTTTCAGTCGATCGTTTGCAACAGTTTGGCACCATTTCTGAGTGAATTGCAGAATGTCAGATTTTTGCTGAAATTGTGACCGCGCGGCTTGGGGATTTTTTCAAAAAAAGTTGCTCAGATGTCGAGGGCTAATTTTGTTTCCCATGATAAAAACCCATCTATTTCCACCGAAAAAGCTTTCAGTCGATCCTTTGCAACAGTTTGGCACCATTTCTGAGTGAATTGCAGAATGTCAGATTTTTGCTGAAATTGTGACCGCGCGGCTTGGGGATTTTTTCAAAAAAAGTTGCTCAGACGTTGTGGGCTAATTCTGTTTCCTATGATAAAAACCCATCTGTTTCCACCAAAAAAGCTTTCAGTCGATCGTTTGCAACAGTTTGGCACCATTTCTGAGTGAATTGCAGAATGTCAGATTTTTCTGAAATTGTGACCGCGCGGCTTGGGGATTTTTTCAAAAAAAGTTGCTCAGACGTCGAGGGCTAATTTTGTTTCCCATGATAAAAACCCATCTATTTCCACCAAAAAAGCTTTCAGTCGATCGTTTGCAACAGTTTGGCACCATTTCTGAGTGAATTGCAGAATGTCAGATTTTTGCTGAAATTGTGACCGCGCGGCTTAGGGATTTTTTCAAAAAAAGGTGTTCAGACATCGAAGGCTAATTCTGTTTCCCATGATAAAAACTCATCTGTTTCCACCAAAAAAGCTTTCAGTCGATCGTTTGCAACAGTTTGGCACCATTTCTGAGTGAATTGCAGAATGTCAGATTTTTGCTGAAATTGTGACCGCGCGGCTTGGGGATTTTTTCAAAAAAAGTTGCTCAGTCGTCGAGGGCTAATTTTGTTTCCCATGATAAAAACCCATCTGTTTCCACCAAAAAAGCTTTCAGTCGATCGTTTGCAACAGTTTGGCACCATTTCTGAGTGAATTGCAGAATGTCAGATTTTTGCTGAAATTGTGACCGCGCGGCTTGGGGATTTTTTCAAAAAAAGTTGCTCAGTCGTCGAGGGCTAATTTTGTTTCCCATGATAAAAACCCATCTATTTCCACCAAAAAAGCTTTCAGTCGATCGTTTGCAACAGTTTGGCCCCATTTCTGAGTGAATTGCACAACGTCAGATTTTTGCTGAAATTGTGACCGCGCGGCTTAGGGATTTTTTCCAAAAAAGGTGTTCAGACATCGAGGGCGAATTCTGTTTCCCATGATAAAAACCCATCTGTTTCCACCGAAAAAGCATTCAGTCGATCGTTTGCAACAGTTTGGCACCATTTCTGAGTGATTTGCAGAATGTCAGATTTTTGCTGAAATTGTGACCGCGCGGCTTAGGGATTTTTTCAAAAAAAGGTGTTCAGACATCGAGGGCTAATTCTGTTTCCCATGATAAAAACCCATCTATTTCCACCGAAAAAGCTTTCAGTCGATTGTTTGCAACAGTTTGGCACCATTTCTGAGTGAATTGCACAACGTCAGATTTTTGCTGAAATTGTGACCGCGCGCCTTAGGGATTTTTTTAAAAAAGGTGTTCAGACGTCGAGGGCTAATTCTGTTTCCCATGATAAAAAGCCATCTGTTTCCACCAAAAAAGCTTTCAGTCGATCGTTTGCAACAGTTTGGCACCATTTCTGAGTGAATTGCAGAATGTCAGATTTTTGCTGAAATTGTGACCGCGCGGCTTAGGGAATTTTTCAAAAAAGGTGTTCAGACGTTGTGGGCTAATTCTGTTTCCCATGATAAAAACCCATCTGTTTCCACCGAAAAAGCTTTCAGTCGATCGTTTGCAACAGTTTGGCACCATTTCTGAGTGAATTGCAGAATGTCAGATTTTTGCTGAAATTGTGACCGCGCGGCTTGAGGATTTTTTCAAAAAAAGTTGCTCAGACGTCGAGGGCTAATTTTGTTTCCCATGATAAAAACCCTTCTATTTCCACCAAAAAAGCTTTCAGTCGATTGTTTGCAACAGTTTGGCACCATTTCTGAGTGAATTGCAGAACGTCAGATTTTTCCTGAAATTGTTACCGCGCGGCTTAGGGATTTTTTCAAAAAAAGTGGTTCAGACGTCGAGGGCTAATTCTGTTTCCCATGATAAAAACCCATCTGTTTACACCGAAAAAGCTTTCAGTCGATCGTTTGCAACAGTTTGGCACCATTTCTGAGTGAATTGCAGAATGTCAGATTTTTGCTGAAATTGTGACCGGCTTAGGGATTTTTTCAAAAAAAGTGGTTCAGACGTTGTGGGCTAATTCTGTTTCCTATGATAAAAACCCATCTGTTTCCACCGAAAAAGCTTTCAGTCGATCGTTTGCAACAGTTTGGCACCATTTCTGAGTGAATTGCAGAATGTCAGATTTTTGCTGAAATTGTGACCGCGCGGCTTGGGGATTTTTTCAAAAAAAGTTGCTCAGATGTCGAGGGCTAATTTTGTTTCCCATGATAAAAACCCATCTGTTTCCACCGAAAAAGCTTTCAGTCGATCATTTGCAACAGTTTGGCACCACTTCTGAGTGAATTGCAGAATGTCAGATTTTTGCTGAAATTTTGACCGCGCGGCTTGGGGATTTTTTCAAAAAAAGTTGCTCAGACGTTGTGGGCTAATTCTGTTTCCTATGATAAAAACCCATCTGTTTCCACCAAAAAAGCTTTCAGTCGATCGTTTGCAACAGTTTGGCACCATTTCTGAGTGAATTGCAGAATGTCAGATTTTTCTGAAATTGTGACCGCGCGGCTTGGGGATTTTTTCAAAAAAAGTTGCTCAGACGTCGAGGGCTAATTTTGTTTCCCATGATAAAAACCCATCTATTTCCACCAAAAAAGCTTTCAGTCGATCGTTTGCAACAGTTTGGCCCCATTTCTGAGTGAATTGCACGACGTCAGATTTTTGCTGAAATTGTGACCGCGCGGCTTAGGGATTTTTTCCAAAAAAGGTGTTCAGACATCGAGGGCGAATTCTGTTTCCCATGATAAAAACCCATCTGTTTCCACCGAAAAAGCTTTCAGTCGATCGTTTGCAACAGTTTGGCACCATTTCTGAGTGAATTGCAGAATGTCAGATTTTTGCTGAAATTGTGACCGCGCGGCTTAGGGATTTTTTCAAAAAAAGGTGTTCAGACATCGAAGGCTAATTCTGTTTCCCATGATAAAAACCCATCTGTTTCCACCAAAAAAGCTTTCAGTCGAACGTTTGCAACAGTTTGGCACCATTTCTGAGTGAATTGCAGAATGTCAGATTTTTGCTGAAATTGTGACCGCGCGGCTTGGGGATTTTTTCAAAAAAAGTTGCTCAGACGTCGAGGGCTAATTTTGTTTCCCATGATAAAAACCCATCTGTTTCCACCAAAAAAGGTTTCAGTCGATTGTTTGCAACAGTTTGGCACCATTTCTGAGTGAATTGCAGAATGTCAGATTTTTGCTGAAATTGTGACCGCGCGGCTTGGGGATTTTTTCAAAAAAAGGTGCTCAGATGTCAAGGGCTAATTTTGTTTCCCATGATAAAAACCCATCTATTTCCACCAAAAAAGCTTTCAGTCGATCGTTTGCAACACTTTGGCCCCATTTCTGAGTGAATTGCACAACGTCAGATTTTTGCTGAAATTGTGACCGCGCGGCTTAGGGATTTTTTCAAAAAAAAGTGGTTCAGACGTTGTGGGCTAATTCTGTTTCCTATGATAAAAACCCATCTGTTTCCACCAAAAAAGCTTTCAGTCGAACGTTTGCAACAGTTTGGCACCATTTCTGAGTGAATTGCAGAATGTCAGATTTTTCTGAAATTGTGACCGCGCGGCTTAGGGATTTTTTCAAAAAAAGGTGTTCAGACATCGAAGGCTAATTCTGTTTCCCATGATAAAAACCCATCTGTTTCCACCAAAAAAGCTTTCAGTCGAACGTTTGCAACAGTTTGGCACCATTTCTGAGTGAATTGCAGAATGTCAGATTTTTGCTGAAATTGTGACCGCGCGGCTTAGGGAATTTTTCAAAAAAGGTATTCAGACGTTGTGGGCTAATTCTGTTTCCTATGATAAAAACCCATCTGTTTCCACCGAAAAAGCTTTCAGTCGATCGTTTGCAACAGTTTGGCACCATTTCTGAGTGAATTGCAGAATGTCAGATTTTTGCTGAAATTGTGACCGCGCGGCTTGGGGATTTTTTCAAAAAAAGTTGCTCAGATGTCGAGGGCTAATTTTGTTTCCCATGATAAAAACCCATCTATTTCCACCGAAAAAGCTTTCAGTCGATCCTTTGCAACAGTTTGGCACCATTTCTGAGTGAATTGCAGAATGTCAGATTTTTGCTGAAATTGTGACCGCGCGGCTTGGGGATTTTTTCAAAAAAAGTTGCTCAGACGTTGTGGGCTAATTCTGTTTCCTATGATAAAAACCCATCTGTTTCCACCAAAAAAGCTTTCAGTCGATCGTTTGCAACAGTTTGGCACCATTTCTGAGTGAATTGCAGAATGTCAGATTTTTCTGAAATTGTGACCGCGCGGCTTGGGGATTTTTTCAAAAAAAGTTGCTCAGACGTCGAGGGCTAATTTTGTTTCCCATGATAAAAACCCATCTATTTCCACCAAAAAAGCTTTCAGTCGATCGTTTGCAACAGTTTGGCCCCATTTCTGAGTGAATTGCACGACGTCAGATTTTTGCTGAAATTGTGACCGCGCGGCTTAGGGATTTTTTCCAAAAAAGGTGTTCAGACATCGAGGGCGAATTCTGTTTCCCATGATAAAAACCCATCTGTTTCCACCGAAAAAGCTTTCAGTCGATCGTTTGCAACAGTTTGGCACCATTTCTGAGTGAATTGCAGAATGTCAGATTTTTGGTGAAATTGTGACCGCGCGGCTTAGGGATTTTTTCAAAAAAAGGTGTTCAGACATCGTAGGCTAATTCTGTTTCCCATGATAAAAACCCATCTGTTTCCACTAAAAAAGCTTTCAGTCGATCGTTTGCAAAAGTTTGGCACCATTTCTGAGTGAATTGCAGAATGTCAGATTTTTGCTGAAATTGTGACCGCGCGGCTTGGGGATTTTTTCAAAAAAAGTTGCTCAGACGTCGAGGGCTAATTTTGTTTCCCATGATAAAAACCCATCTATTTCCACCAAAAAAGGTTTCAGTCGATTGTTTGCAACAGTTTGGCACCATTTCTGAGTGAATTGCAGAATGTCAGATTTTTGCTGAAATTGTGACCGCGCGGCTTGGGGATTTTTTCAAAAAAAGTTGCTCAGATGTCAAGGGCTAATTTTGTTTCCCATGATAAAAACCCATCTATTTCCACCAAAAAAGCTTTCAGTCGATCGTTTGCAACACTTTGGCCCCATTTCTGAGTGAATTGCACAACGTCAGATTTTTGCTGAAATTGTGACCGCGCGGCTTAGGGATTTTTTCAAAAAAAAGTGGTTCAGACGTTGTGGGCTAATTCTGTTTCCTATGATAAAAACCCATCTGTTTCCACCAAAAAAGCTTTCAGTCGATCGTTTGCAACAGTTTGGCACCATTTCTGAGTGAATTGCAGAATGTCAGATTTTTGCTGAAATTGTGACCGCGCGGCTTAGGGATTTTTTCAAAAAAAGGTGTTCAGACATCGAAGGCTAATTCTGTTTCCCATGATAAAAACCCATCTGTTTCCACCAAAAAAGCTTTCAGTCGATCGTTTGCAAAAGTTTGGCACCATTTCTGAGTGAATTGCAGAATGTCAGATTTTTGCTGAAATTGTGACCGCGCGGCTTGGGGATTTTTTCAAAAAAAGTTGCTCAGACGTCGAGGGCTAATTTTGTTTCCCATGATAAAAACCCATCTATTTCCACCAAAAAAGGTTTCAGTCGATTGTTTGCAACAGTTTGGCACCATTTCTGAGTGAATTGCAGAATGTCAGATTTTTGCTGAAATTGTGACCGCGCGGCTTGGGGATTTTTTCAAAAAAAGTTGCTCAGATGTCAAGGGCTAATTTTGTTTCCCATGATAAAAACCCATCTATTTCCACCAAAAAAGCTTTCAGTCGATCGTTTGCAACACTTTGGCCCCATTTCTGAGTGAATTGCACAACGTCAGATTTTTGCTGAAATTGTGACCGCGCGGCTTAGGGATTTTTTCAAAAAAAAGTGGCTCAGACGTTGTGGGCTAATTCTGTTTCCTATGATAAAAACCCATCTGTTTCCACCAAAAAAGCTTTCAGTCGATCGTTTGCAACAGTTTGGCACCATTTCTGAGTGAATTGCAGAATGTCAGATTTTTGCTGAAATTGTGACCGCGCGGCTTGGGGATTTTTTCAAAAAAAGTGGCTCAGACGTCGAGGGCTAATTTTGTTTCCCATGATAAAAACCCATCTATTTCCACCAAAAAAGCTTTCAGTCGATCGTTTGCAACAGTTTGGCCCGATTTCTGAGTGAATTGCACGACGTCAGATTTTTGCTGAAATTGTGACCGCGCGGCTTAGGGATTTTTTCCAAAAAAGGTGTTCAGACATCGAGGGCGAATTCTATTTCCCATGATAAAAACCCATCGGTTTCCACAGAAAAAGCTTTCAGTCGATCGTTTGCAACAGTTTGGCACCATTTCTGAGTGAATTGCAGAATGTCAGATTTTTGCTGAAATTGTGACCGCGCGGCTTAGGGATTTTTTCAAAAAAAGGTGTTCAGACATCGAAGGCTAATTCTGTTTCCCATGATAAAAACTCATCTGTTTCCACCAAAAAAGCTTTCAGTCGATCGTTTGCAACAGTTTGGCACCATTTCTGAGTGAATTGCAGAATGTCAGATTTTTGCTGAAATTGTGACCGCGCGGCTTGGGGATTTTTTCAAAAAAAGTTGCTCAGTCGTCGAGGGCTAATTTTGTTTCCCATGATAAAAACCCATCTGTTTCCACCAAAAAAGCTTTCAGTCGATCGTTTGCAACAGTTTGGCACCATTTCTGAGTGAATTGCAGAATGTCAGATTTTTGCTGAAATTGTGACCGCGCGGCTTGGGGATTTTTTCAAAAAAAGTTGCTCAGTCGTCGAGGGCTAATTTTGTTTCCCATGATAAAAACCCATCTATTTCCACCAAAAAAGCTTTCAGTCGATCGTTTGCAACAGTTTGGCCCCATTTCTGAGTGAATTGCACAACGTCAGATTTTTGCTGAAATTGTGACCGCGCGGCTTAGGGATTTTTTCCAAAAAAGGTGTTCAGACATCGAGGGCGAATTCTGTTTCCCATGATAAAAACCCATCTGTTTCCACCGAAAAAGCTTTCAGTCGATCGTTTGCAACAGTTTGGCACCATTTCTGAGTGAATTGCAGAATGTCAGATTTTTGCTGAAATTGTGACCGCGCGGCTTAGGGATTTTTTCAAAAAAAGGTGTTCAGACATCGAAGGCTAATTCTGTTTCCCATGATAAAAACCCATCTATTTCCACCGAAAAAGCTTTCAGTCGATCGTTTGCAACAGTTTGGCACCATTTCTGAGTGAATTGCAGAACGTCAGATTTTTGCTGAAATTGTGACCGCGCGGCTTAGGGATTTTTTTTAAAAAGGTGTTCAGACGTCTAGGGCTAATTCTGTTTCCCATGATAAAAACCCATCTGTTTACACCAAAAAAGCTTTGTCGATCGTTTGCAACAGTTTGGCACCATTTCTGAGTGAATTGCAGAATATCAGATTTTTGCTGAAATTGTGACCGGCTTAGGGATTTTTTCAAAAAAAGTGGTTCAGACGTTGTGGGCTAATTCTGTTTCCTATGATAAAAACCCATCTATTTCCACCAAAAAAGCTTTCAGTCGATCGTTTGCAACAGTTTGGCACCATTTCTGAGTGAATTGCAGAACGTCAGATTTTTGCTGAAATTGTGACCGCGCGGCTTAGGGATTTTTTCAAAAAAAGAGGTTCAGACGTTGTGGGCTAATTCTGTTTCCTATGATAAAAACCCATCTGTTTCCACCGAAAAAGCTTTCAGTCGATCGTTTGCAACAGTTTGGCCCCATTTCTGAGTGAATTGCACGACGTCAGATTTTTGCTGAAATTGTGACCGCGCGGCTTGGGGATTTTTTCAAAAAAAGGTGTTCAGACATCGAGTGCTAATTCTGTTTCCCATGATAAAAACCCATCTGTTTCCACCGAAAAAGCTTTCAGTCGATCGTTTGCAACAGTTTGGCAGCATTTCTGAGTGAATTGCATAATGTCAGATTTTTGCTGAAATTGTGACCGCGCGGCTTGGGGATTTTTTCAAAAAAAGTTGCTCAGATGTCGAGGGCTAATTTTGTTTCCCACGATAAAAACCCATCTATTTCCACCAAAAAAGCTTTCAGTCGATCGATTGCAACACTTTGGCCCCATTTCTGAGTGAATTGCAGAATGTCAGATTTTTGCTGAAATTGTGACCGGCTTAGGGATTTTTTCAAAAAAAGTGGTTCAGACGTTGTGGGCTAATTCTGTTTCCTATGATAAAAACCCATCTGTTTCCACCGAAAAAGCTTTCAGTCGATCGTTTGCAACAGTTTGGCACCATTTCTGAGTGAATTGCAGAATGTCAGATTTTTGCTGAAATTGTGACCGCGCGGCTTGGGGATTTTTTCAAAAAAAGTTGCTCAGATGTCGAGGGCTAATTTTGTTTCCCATGATAAAAACCCATCTATTTCCACCAAAAAAGCTTTCAGTCGATCGTTTGCAACACTTTGGCCCCATTTCTGAGTGAATTGCACAACGTCAGATTTTTGCTGAAATTGTGACCGCGCGGCTTAGGGATTTTTTCAAAAAAAGTGGTTCAGACGTTGTGGGCTAATTCTGTTTCCTATGATAAAAACCCATCTGTTTCCACCAAAAAAGCTTTCAGTCGATCGTTTGCAACAGTTTGGCACCATTTCTGAGTGAATTGCAGACTGTCAGATTTTTGCTGAAATTGTGACCGCGCGGCTTGGGGATTTTTTCAAAAAAAGTGGCTCAGACGTCGAGGGCTAATTTTGTTTCCCATGATAAAAACCCATCTATTTCCACCAAAAAAGCTTTCAGTCGATGGTTTGCAACAGTTTGGCCCGATTTCTGAGTGAATTGCACGACGTCAGATTTTTGCTGAAATTGTGACCGCGCGGCTTAGGGATTTTTTCCAAAAAAGGTGTTCAGACATCGAGGGCGAATTCTATTTCCCATGATAAAAACCCATCGGTTTCCACAGAAAAAGCTTTCAGTCGATCGTTTGCAACAGTTTGGCACCATTTCTGAGTGAATTGCAGAATGTCAGATTTTTGCTGAAATTGTGACCGCGCGGCTTAGGGATTTTTTCAAAAAAAGGTGTTCAGACATCGAAGGCTAATTCTGTTTCCCATGATAAAAACTCATCTGTTTCCACCAAAAAAGCTTTCAGTCGATCGTTTGCAACAGTTTGGCACCATTTCTGAGTGAATTGCAGAATGTCAGATTTTTGCTGAAATTGTGACCGCGCGGCTTGGGGATATTTTCATAAAAAGTTGCTCAGTCGTCGAGGGCTAATTTTGTTTCCCATGATAAAAACCCATCTGTTTCCACCAAAAAAGCTTTCAGTCGATCGTTTGCAACAGTTTGGCACCATTTCTGAGTGAATTGCAGAATGTCAGATTTTTGCTGAAATTGTGACCGCGCGGCTTGGGGATTTTTTCAAAAAAAGTTGCTCAGTCGTCGAGGGCTAATTTTGTTTCCCATGATAAAAACCCATCTATTTCCACCAAAAAAGCTTTCAGTCGATCGTTTGCAACAGTTTGGCCCCATTTCTGAGTGAATTGCACAACGTCAGATTTTTGCTGAAATTGTGACCGCGCGGCGTAGGGATTTTTTCCAAAAAAGGTGTTCAGACATCGAGGGCGAATTCTGTTTCCCATGATAAAAACCCATCTGTTTCCACCGAAAAAGCTTTCAGTCGATCGTTTGCAACAGTTTGGCACCATTTCTGAGTGAATTGCAGAATGTCAAATTTTTGCTGAAATTGTGACCGCGCGGCTTAGGGATTTTTTCAAAAAAAGGTGTTCAGACATCGAAGGCTAATTCTGTTTCCCATGATAAAAACCCATCAATTTCCACCGAAAAAGCTTTCAGTCGATCGTTTGCAACAGTTTGGCACCATTTCTGAGTGAATTGCAGAACGTCAGATTTTTGCTGAAATTGTGACCGCGCGGCTTAGGGATTTTTTTAAAAAAGGTGTTCAGACGTCTAGGGCTAATTCTGTTTCCCATGATAAAAACCCATCTGTTTACACCAAAAAAGCTTTGTCGATCGTTTGCAACAGTTTGGCACCATTTCTGAGTGAATTGCAGAATATCAGATTTTTGCTGAAATTGTGACCGGCTTAGGGATTTTTTCAAAAAAAGTGGTTCAGACGTTGTGGGCTAATTCTGTTTCCTATGATAAAAACCCATCTATTTCCACCAAAAAAGCTTTCAGTCGATCGTTTGCAACAGTTTGGCACCATTTCTGAGTGAATTGCAGAACGTCAGATTTTTGCTGAAATTGTGACCGCGCGGCTTAGGGATTTTTTCAAAAAAAGTGGTTCAGACGTTGTGGGCTAATTCTGTTTCCTATGATAAAAACCCATCTGTTTCCACCGAAAAAGCTTTCAGTCGATCGTTTGCAACAGTTTGGCACCATTTCTGAGTGAATTGCAGAATGTCAGATTTTTGCTGAAATTGTGACCGCGCGGCTTGGGGATTTTTTCAAAAAAAGGTGTTCAGACATCGAGTGCTAATTCTGTTTCCCATGATAAAAACCCATCTGTTTCCACCGAAAAAGCTTTCAGTCGATCGTTTGCAACACTTTGGCCCCATTTCTGAGTGAATTGCACAACGTCAGATTTTTGCTGAAATTGTGACCGCGCGGCTTAGGGATTTTTTCAAAAAAAGTGGTTCAGACGTTGTGGGCTAATTCTGTTTCCTATGATAAAAACCCATCTGTTTCCACCAAAAAAGCTTTCAGTCGATCGTTTGCAACAGTTTGGCACCATTTCTGAGTGAATTGCAGACTGTCAGATTTTTGCTGAAATTGTGACCGCGCGGCTTAGGGATTTTTTCAAAAAAAGGTGTTGAGACATCGAGGGCTAATTCTGTTTCCCATGATAAAAACCCATCTGTTTCCACCGAAAAAGCTTTCAGTCGATCGTTTGCAGCAGTTTGGCACCATTTCTGAGTGAATTGCAGAATGTCAGATTTTTGCTGAAATTGTGACCGCGCGGCTTGGGGATTTTTTCAAAAAAAGTTGCTCAGACGTCGAGGGCTAATTTTGTTTCCCACGATAAAAACCCATCTGTTTCCACCAAAAAAGCTTTCAGTCGATCGATTGCAACAGTTTGGCCCCATTTCTGAGTGAATTGCACAACGTCAGATTTTTGCTGAAATTGTGACCGCGCGGCTTAGGGATTTTTTCCAAAAAAGGTGTTCAGACATTGAGGGCGAATTCTGTTTCCCATGATAAAAACCCATCTGTTTCCACTGAAAAAGCATTCAGTCGATCGTTTGCAACAGTTTGGCACCATTTCTGAGTGATTTGCAGAATGTCAGATTTTTGCTGAAATTGTGACCGCGCGGCTTAGGGATTTTTTCAAAAAAAGGTGTTCAGACATCAAGGGCTAATTCTGTTTCCCATGATAAAAACCCATCTATTTCCACCGAAAAAGCTTTCAGTCGATCGTTTGCAACAGTTTGGCACCATTTCTGAGTGAATTGCAGAACGTCAGATTTTTGCTGAAATTGTGACCGCGGCTTAGGGATTTTTTTAAAAAAGGTGTTCAGACGTCGAGGGCTAATTCTGTTTCCCATGATAAAAAGCCATCTGTTTCCACCAAAAAAGCTTTCAATCGATCGTTTGCAACAGTTTGGCACCATTTCTGAGTGAATTGCAGAATGTCAGATTTTTGCGGAAATTGTGACCGCGCGGCTTAGGGATTTTTTCAAAAAAGGTGTTCAGACGTTGTGGGCTAATTCTGTTTCCCATGATAAAAACCCATCTGTTTCCGCCGAAAAAGCTTTCAGTCGATCGTTTGCAACAGTTTGGCACCATTTCTGAGTGAATTGCAGAATGTCAGATTTTTGCTGAAATTGTGACCGCGCGGCTTGGGGATTTTTTCAAAAAAAGTTGCTCAGATGTCGAGGGCTAATTTTGTTTCCCATGATAAAAACCCATCTGTTTCCACCAAAAAAGCTTTCAGTCGATCGTTTGCAACAGTTTGGCACCATTTCTGAGTGAATTGCAGAATGTCAGATTTTTGCTGAAATTGTGACCGCGCGGCTTAGGGGATTTTTGAAAAAAAGGTGTTCAGACGTTGTGGGCTAATTCTGTTTCCCACGATAAAAACCCATCTGTTTCCACCGAAAAAGCTTTCAGTCGATCGTTTGCAACAGTTTGGCACCATTTCTGAGTGAATTGCAGAATGTCAGATTTTTGCTGAAATTGTGACCGCGCGGCTTGGGGATTTTTTCAAAAAAAGTTGCTCAGACGTTGTGGGCTAATTCTGTTTCCTATGATAAAAACCCATCTGTTTCCACCAAAAAAGCTTTCAGTCGATCGTTTGCAACAGTTTGGCCCCATTTCTGAGTGAATTGCAGAATGTCAGATTTTTCTGAAATTGTGACCGCGCGGCTTGGGGATTTTTTCAAAAGAAGTTGCTCAGACGTCGAGGGCTAATTTTGTTTCCCATGATAAAAACCCATCTATTTCCACCAAAAAAGCTTTCAGTCGATCGTTTGCAACAGTTTGGCCCCATTTCTGAGTGAATTGCACGACGTCAGATTTTTGCTGAAATTGTGACCGCGCGGCTTAGGGATTTTTTCCAAAAAAGGTGTTCAGACATCGAGGGCGAATTCTGTTTCCCATGATAAAAACCCATCTGTTTCCACCGAAAAAGCTTTCAGTCGATCGTTTGCAACAGTTTGGCACCATTTCTGAGTGAATTGCAGAATGTCAGATTTTTGCTGAAATTGTGACCGCGCGGCTTAGGGATTTTTTCAAAAAAAGGTGTTCAGACATCGAAGGCTAATTCTGTTTCCCATGATAAAAACCCATCTGTTTCCACCAAAAAAGCTTTCAGTCGATCGTTTGCAACAGTTTGGCACCATTTCTGAGTGAATTGCAGAATGTCAGATTTTTGCTGAAATTGTGACCGCGCGGCTTGGGGATTTTTTCAAAAAAAGTTGCTCAGACGTCGAGGGCTAATTCTGTTTCCCATGATAAAAACCCATCTGTTTACACCAAAAAAGCTTTGTCGATCGTTTGCAACAGTTTGGCACCATTTCTGAGTGAATTGCAGAATGTCAGATTTTTGCTGAATTTTGACCGCGCGGCTTAGGGATTTTTTCAAAAAAAGTGGTTCAGACGTTGTGGGCTAATTCTGTTTCCTATGATAAAAACCCTTCTATTTCCACCAAAAAAGCTTTCAGTCGATTGTTTGCAACAGTTTGGTACCATTTCTGAGTGAATTGCACAACGTCAGATTTTTGCTGAAATTGTGACCGCGCGGCTTAGGGAATTTTTGAAAAAAAGGTGTTCAGACGTTGTGGGCTAATTCTGTTTCCCACGATAAAAACCCATCTGTTTCCACCGAAAAAGCTTTCAGTCGATCGTTTGCAACAGTTTGGCACCATTTCTGAGTGAATTGCAGAATGTCAGATTTTTGCTGAAATTGTGACCGCGCGGCTTGGGGATTTTTTCAAAAAAAGTTGCTCAGACGTTGTGGGCTAATTCTGTTTCCTATGATAAAAACCCATCTGTTTCCACCAAAAAAGCTTTCAGTCGATCGTTTGCAACAGTTTGGCCCCATTTCTGAGTGAATTGCAGAATGTCAGATTTTTCTGAAATTGTGACCGCGCGGCTTGGGGATTTTTTCAAAAGAAGTTGCTCAGACGTCGAGGGCTAATTTTGTTTCCCATGATAAAAACCCATCTATTTCCACCAAAAAAGCTTTCAGTCGATCGTTTGCAACAGTTTGGCCCCATTTCTGAGTGAATTGCACGACGTCAGATTTTTGCTGAAATTGTGACCGCGCGGCTTAGGGATTTTTTCCAAAAAAGGTGTTCAGACATCGAGGGCGAATTCTGTTTCCCATGATAAAAACCCATCTGTTTCCACCGAAAAAGCTTTCAGTCGATCGTTTGCAACAGTTTGGCACCATTTCTGAGTGAATTGCAGAATGTCAGATTTTTGCTGAAATTGTGACCGCGCGGCTTAGGGATTTTTTCAAAAAAAGGTGTTCAGACATCGAAGGCTAATTCTGTTTCCCATGATAAAAACCCATCTGTTTCCACCAAAAAAGCTTTCAGTCGATCGTTTGCAACAGTTTGGCACCATTTCTGAGTGAATTGCAGAATGTCAGATTTTTGCTGAAATTGTGACCGCGCGGCTTGGGGATTTTTTCAAAAAAAGTTGCTCAGACGTCGAGGGCTAATTCTGTTTCCCATGATAAAAACCCATCTGTTTACACCAAAAAAGCTTTGTCGATCGTTTGCAACAGTTTGGCACCATTTCTGAGTGAATTGCAGAATGTCAGATTTTTGCTGAATTTTGACCGCGCGGCTTAGGGATTTTTTCAAAAAAAGGTGTTGAGACATCGAGGGCTAATTCTGTTTCCCATGATAAAAACCCATCTGTTTCCACCGAAAAAGCTTTCAGTCGATCGTTTGCAGCAGTTTGGCACCATTTCTGAGTGAATTGCAGAATGTCAGATTTTTGCTGAAATTGTGACCGCGCGGCTTGGGGATTTTTTCAAAAAAAGTTGCTCAGACGTCGAGGGCTAATTTTGTTTCCCACGATAAAAACCCATCTGTTTCCACCAAAAAAGCTTTCATTCGATCGATTGCAACAGTTTGGCCCCATTTCTGAGTGAATTGCACAACGTCAGATTTTTGCTGAAATTGTGACCGCGCGGCTTAGGGATTTTTTCCAAAAAAGGTGTTCAGACATTGAGGGCGAGTTCTGTTTCCCATGATAAAAACCCATCTGTTTCCACTGAAAAAGCATTCAGTCGATCGTTTGCAACAGTTTGGCACCATTTCTGAGTGATTTGCAGAATGTCAGATTTTTGCTGAAATTGTGACCGCGCGGCTTAGGGATTTTTTCAAAAAAAGGTGTTCAGACATCGAGGGCTAATTCTGTTTCCCATGATAAAAACCCATCTATTTCCACCGAAAAAGCTTTCAGTCGATCGTTTGCAACAGTTTGGCACCATTTCTGAGTGAATTCCACAACGTCAGATTTTTGCTGAAATTGTGACCGCGCGGCTTAGGGATTTTTTTAAAAAAGGTGTTCAGACGTCGAGGGCTAATTCTGTTTCCCATGATAAAAAGCCATCTGTTTCCACCAAAATTGCTTTCAATCGATCGTTTGCAACAGTTTGGCACCATTTCTGAGTGAATTGCAGAATGTCAGATTTTTGCGGAAATTGTGACCGCGCGGCTTAGGGATTTTTTCAAAAAAGGTGTTCAGACGTTGTGGGCTAATTCTGTTTCCCATGATAAAAACCCATCTGTTTCCACCGAAAAAGCTTTCAGTCGATCGTTTGCAACAGTTTGGCACCATTTCTGAGTGAATTGCAGAATGTCAGATTTTTGCTGAAATTGTGACCGCGCGGCTTGGGGATTTTTTCAAAAAAAGTTGCTCAGACGTCGAGGGCTAATTTTGTTTCCCATGATAAAAACCCTTCTATTTCCACCAAAAAAGCTTTCAGTCGATTGTTTGCAACAGTTTGGTACCATTTCTGAGTGAATTGCAGAACGTCAGATTTTTGCTGAAATTGTGACCGCGCGGCTTAGGGATTTTTTCAAAAAAGGTGTTCAGACGTTGTGGGCTAATTCTGTTTCCTATGATAAAAACCCATCTGTTTCCACCGAAAAAGCTTTCAGTCGATCGTTTGCAACAGTTTGGCACCATTTCTGAGTGAATTGCAGAATGTCAGATTTTTGCTGAAATTGTGACCGCGCGGCTTAGGGATTTTTTCAAAAAAAGGTGTTCAGACATCGAGGGCGAATTCTGTTTCCCATGATAAAAACCCATCTGTTTCCACCGAAAAAGCTTTCAGTCGATCGTTTGCAACAGTTTGGCACCATTTCTGAGTGAATTGCAGAATGTCAGATTTTTGCTGAAATTGTGACCGCACGGCTTGGGGATTTTTTCAAAAAAAGTTGCTCAGACGTCGAGGGCTAATTTTGTTTCCCATGATAAAAACCCTTCTATTTCCACCAAAAAAGCTTTCAGTCGATTGTTTGCAACAGTTTGGCACCATTTCTGAGTGAATTGCAGAACGTCAGATTTTTGCTGAAATTTTGACCGCGCGGCTTAGGGATTTTTTCAAAAAAAGTGGTTCAGACGTTGTGGGCTAATTCTGTTTCCTATGATAAAAACCCATCTGTTTCCACCAAAAAAGCTTTCAGTCGATCGTTTGCAACAGTTTGGCACCATTTCTGAGTGATTTGCAGAATGTCAGATTTTTGCTGAAATTGTGACCGCGCGGCTTAGGGATTTTTTCAAAAAAAGGTGTTCAGACATCGAGGGCTAATTCTGTTTCCCATGATAAAAACCCATCTATTTCCACCGAAAAAGCTTTCAGTCGATCGTTTGCAACAGTTTGGCACCATTTCTGAGTGAATTCCACAACGTCAGATTTTTGCTGAAATTGTGACCGCGCGGCTTAGGGATTTTTTTTAAAAAGGTGTTCAGACGTCGAGGGCTAATTCTGTTTCCCATGATAAAAAGCCATCTGTTTCCACCAAAAAAGCTTTCAATCGATCGTTTGCAACAGTTTGGCACCATTTCTGAGTGAATTGCAGAATGTCAGATTTTTGCGGAAATTGTGACCGCGCGGCTTAGGGAATTTTTCAAAAAAGATGTTCAGACGTTGTGGGCTAATTCTGTTTCCCATGATAAAAACCCATCTGTTTCCACCGAAAAAGCTTTCAGTCGATCGTTTGCAACAGTTTGGCACCATTTCTGAGTGAATTGCAGAATGTCAGATTTTTGCTGAAATTGTGACCGCGCGGCTTGGGGATTTTTTCAAAAAAAGTTGCTCAGACGTCGAGGGCTAATTTTGTTAACCATGATAAAAACCCTTCTATTTCCACCTAAAAAGGTTTCAGTCGATTGTTTGCAACAGTTTGGTACCATTTCTGAGTGAATTGCAGAACGTCAGATTTTTGCTGAAATTGTGACCGTGCGGCTTAGGGATTTTTTCAAAAAAAGTGGTTCAGACGTCGAGGGCTAATTCTGTTTCCTATGATAAAAACCCATCTGTTTCCACTGAAAAAGCTTTCAGTCGATCGTTTGCAACAGTTTGGCACCATTTCTGAGTGAATTGCAGAATGTCAGATTTTTGCTGAAATTGTGACCGCGCGGCTTAGGGATTTTTTCAAAAAAAGGTGTTCAGACACCGAGGGCTAATTCTGTTTCCCATGATAAAAACCCATCTGTTTCCACCGAAAAAGCTTTCAGTTGATCGTTTGCAACAGTTTGGCACCATTTCTGAGTGAATTGCAGAATGTCAGATTTTTGCTGAAATTGTGACAGCGCGGCTTGGGGATTTTTTCAAAAAAAGTTGCTCAGACGTCGAGGCCTAATTTTGTTTCCCACGATAAAAACCCATCTATTTCCACCAAAAAAGCTTTCAGTCGATCGATTGCAACAGTTTGGCCCCATTTCTGAGTGAATTGCACAACGTCAGATTTTTGTTGAAATTGTGACCGCGCGGCTTAGGGATTTTTTTAAAAAAAGGTGTTCAGACATCGAGGGCGAATTCTGTTTCCCATGATAAAAACCCATCTGTTTCCACCGAAAAAGCTTTCAGTCGATCGTTTGCAACAGTTTGGCACCATTTCTGAGTGAATTGCAGAATGTCAGATTTTTGCTGAAATTGTGACCGCACGGCTTGGGGATTTTTTCAAAAAAAGTTGCTCAGACGTCGAGGGCTAATTTTGTTTCCCATGATAAAAACCCTTCTATTTCCACCAAAAAAGCTTTCAGTCGATTGTTTGCAACAGTTTGGCACCATTTCTGAGTGAATTGCAGAACGTCAGATTTTTGCTGAAATTGTGACCGCGCGGCTTAGGGATTTTTTCAAAAAAAGTGGTTCAGACGTCGAGGGCTAATTCTGTTTCCCATGATAAAAACCCATCTGTTTACACCGAAAAAGCTTTCAGTCGATCGTTTGCAACAGTTTGGCACCATTTCTGAGTGAATTGCAGAATGTCAGATTTTTGCTGAAATTGTGACCGGCTTAGGGATTTTTTCAAAAAAAGTGGTTCAGACGTTGTGGGCTAATTCTGTTTCCCATGATAAAAACCCATCTGTTTCCACCGAAAAAGCTTTCAGTCGATCGTTTGCAACAGTTTGGCACCATTTCTGAGTGAATTGCAGAATGTCAGATTTTTGCTGATATTGTGACCGCGCGGCTTGGGGATTTTTTCAAAAAAAGTTGCTCAGACGTCGAGGGCCAATTTTGTTTCCCATGATAAAAACCCATCTATTTCCACCGAAAAAGCTTTCAGTCGATCGTTTGCAACAGTTTGGCACCATTTCTGAGTGAATTGCAGAATGTCAGATTTTTGCTGAAATTGTGACCGCGCGGCTTAGGGATTTTTTCAAAAAAAGTGGTTCAGACGTTGTGGGCTAATTCTGTTTCCTATGATAAAAACCCATCTGTTTCCACCGAAAAAGCTTTCAGTCGATCGTTCGCAACAGTTTGGCACCATTTCTGAGTGAATTGCAGAATGTCAGATTTTTGCTGAAATTGTGACCGCGCGGCTTGGGGATTTTTTCAAAAAAAGTTGCTCAGACGTCGAGGGCTAATTTTCTTTCCCATGATAAAAACCCATCTATTTCCACCAAAAAAGCTTTCAGTCGATCGTTTGCAACAGTTTGGCACCATTTCTGAGTGAATTGCAGAATGTCAGATTTTTGCTGAAATTGTGACCGCGCGGCTTGGGGATTTTTTCAAAAAAAGTGGTTCAGACGTTGTGGGCTAATTCTATTTCCTATGATAAAAACCCATCTGTTTCCACCGAAAAAGCTTTCAGTCGATCGTTTGCAACAGTTTGGCACCATTTCTCAGTGAATTGCAGAATGTCAGATTTTTGCTGAAATTGTGACCGCGCGGCTTGGGGATTTTTTCAAAAAAAGTTGCTCAGACGTCGAGGGCTAATTTTGTTTCCCATGATAAAAACCCATCTATTTCCACCAAAAAATCTTTCAGTCGATCGTTTGCAACAGTTTGGCCCCATTTCTGAGTGAATTGCACAACGTCAGATTTTTGCTGAAATTGTGACCGCGCGGCTTAGGGATTTTTTCAAAAAAAGTGGTTCAGACGTTGTGGGCTAATTCTGTTTCCTATGATAAAAACCCATCTGTTTCCACCGAAAAAGCTTTCAGTCGATCGTTTGCAACAGTTTGGCACCATTTCTGAGTGAATTGCAGAATGTCAGATTTTTGTTGAAATTGTGACCGCGCGGCTTAGGGATTTTTTCAAAAAAAGTGGTTCAGACGTTGTGGGCTAATTCTATTTCCTATGATAAAAACCCATCTGTTTCCACCGAATAAGCTTTCAGTCGATCGTTTGCAACAGTTTGGCACCATTTCTGAGTGAATTGCAGAATGTCAGATTTTTGCTGAAATTGTGACCGGCTTAGGGATTTTTTCAAAAAAAGTGGTTCAGACGTTGTGGGCTAATTCTGTTTCCCATGATAAAAACCCATCTGTTTCCACCGAAAAAGCTTTCAGTCGATCGTTTGCAACAGTTTGGCACCATTTCTGAGTGAATTGCAGAATGTCAGATTTTTGCTGATATTGTGACCGCGCGGCTTGGGGATTTTTTCAAAAAAAGTTGCTCAGACGTCGAGGGCCAATTTTGTTTCCCATGATAAAAACCCATCTATTTCCACCGAAAAAGCTTTCAGTCGATCGTTTGCAACAGTTTGGCACCATTTCTGAGTGAATTGCAGAATGTCAGATTTTTGCTGAAATTGTGACCGCGCGGCTTAGGGATTTTTTCAAAAAAAGTGGTTCAGACGTTGTGGGCTAATTCTGTTTCCTATGATAAAAACCCATCTGTTTCCACCGAAAAAGCTTTCAGTCGATCGTTCGCAACAGTTTGGCACCATTTCTGAGTGAATTGCAGAATGTCAGATTTTTGCTGAAATTGTGACCGCGCGGCTTGGGGATTTTTTCAAAAAAAGTTGCTCAGACGTCGAGGGCTAATTTTCTTTCCCATGATAAAAACCCATCTATTTCCACCAAAAAAGCTTTCAGTCGATCGTTTGCAACAGTTTGGCACCATTTCTGAGTGAATTGCAGAATGTCAGATTTTTGCTGAAATTGTGACCGCGCGGCTTAGGGATTTTTTCAAAAAAAGTGGTTCAGACGTTGTGGGCTAATTCTATTTCCTATGATAAAAACCCATCTGTTTCCACCGAAAAAGCTTTCAGTCGATCGTTTGCAACAGTTTGGCACCATTTCTCAGTGAATTGCAGAATGTCAGATTTTTGCTGAAATTGTGACCGCGCGGCTTGGGGATTTTTTCAAAAAAAGTTGCTCAGACGTCGAGGGCTAATTTTGTTTCCCATGATAAAAACCCATCTATTTCCACCAAAAAATCTTTCAGTCGATCGTTTGCAACAGTTTGGCCCCATTTCTGAGTGAATTGCACAACGTCAGATTTTTGCTGAAATTGTGACCGCGCGGCTTAGGGATTTTTTCAAAAAAAGTGGTTCAGACGTTGTGGGCTAATTCTGTTTCCTATGATAAAAACCCATCTGTTTCCACCGAAAAAGCTTTCAGTCGATCGTTTGCAACAGTTTGGCACCATTTCTGAGTGAATTGCAGAATGTCAGATTTTTGTTGAAATTGTGACCGCGCGGCTTAGGGATTTTTTCAAAAAAAGTGGTTCAGACGTTGTGGGCTAATTCTATTTCCTATGATAAAAACCCATCTGTTTCCACCGAATAAGCTTTCAGTCGATCGTTTGCAACAGTTTGGCACCATTTCTCAGTGAATTGCACAACGTCAGATTTTTGCTGAAATTGTGACCGCGCGGCTTAGGGATTTTTTTAAAAAAAGGTGTTCAGACATCGAGGGCTAATTCTGTTTCCCATGATAAAAACCCATCTGTTTCCACCGAAAAAGCTTTCAGTCGATCGTTTGCAACAGTTTGGCACCATTTCTGAGTGAATTGCACAACGTCAGATTTTTGCTGAAATTGTGACCGCGCGGCTTAGGGATTTTTTTTAAAAAGGTGTTCAGACGTCGAGGGCTAATTCTGTTTCCCATGATAAACAGCCATCTGTTTCCACCAAAAAAGCTTTCAGTCGATCGTTTGCAACAGTTTGGCACCATTTCTGAGTGAATTGCAGAATGTCAGATTTTTGCTGAAATTGTGACCGCGCGGCTTAGGGAATTTTTCAAAAAAGGTGTTCAGACGTTGTGGGCTAATTCTGTTTCCCATGATAAAAACCCATCTGTTTCCACCGAAAAAGCTTTCAGTCGATCGTTTGCAACAGTTTGGCACCATTTCTGAGTGAATTGCAGAATGTCAGATTTTTGCTGAAATTGTGACCGCGCGGCTTGAGCATTTTTTCAAAAAAAGTTGCTCAGACGTCGAGGGCTAATTTTGTTTCCCATGATAAAAACCCTTCTATTTCCACCAAAAAAGCTTTCAGTCGATTGTTTGCAACAGTTTGGCACCATTTCTGAGTGAATTGCAGAATGTCAGATTTTTGCTGAAATTGTGACCGCGCGGCTTAGGGATTTTTTCAAAAAAAGTGGTTCAGACGTCGAGGGCTAATTCTGTTTCCCATGATAAAAACCCATCTGTTTACACCGAAAAAGCTTTCAGTCGATCGTTTGCAACAGTTTGGCACCATTTCTGAGTGAATTGCAGAATGTCAGATTTTTGCTGAAATTGTGACCGGCTTAGGGATTTTTTCAAAAAAAGTGGTTCAGACGTTGTGGGCTAATTCTGTTTCCTATGATAAAAACCCATCGGTTTCCACCGAAAAAGCTTTCAGTCGATCGTTTGCAACAGTTTGGCACCATTTCTGAGTGAATTGCACAACGTCAGATTTTTGCTGAAATTGTGACCGCGCGGCTTAGGGATTTTTTCAAAAAAAGTGGTTAAGACGTTGTGGGCTAATTCTGTTTCCTATGATAAAAACCCATCTGTTTCCACCAAAAAAGCTTTCAGTCGATCGTTTGCAACAGTTTGGCACCATTTCTGAGTGAATTGCAGAATGTCAGATTTTTGCTGAAATTGTGACCGCGCGGCTTAGGGAATTTTTGAAAAAAAGGTGTTCAGACGTTGTGGGCTAATTCTGTTTCCCACGATAAAAACCCATCTGTTTCCACCGAAAAAGCTTTCAGTCGATCGTTTGCAACAGTTTGGCACCATTTCTGAGTGAATTGCAGAATGTCAGATTTTTGTTGAAATTGTGACCGGCTTAGGGATTTTTTCAAAAAAAGTGGTTCAGACGTTGTGGGCTAATTCTGTTTCCTATGATAAAAACCCAATTTTTTCCACCGAAAAAGCTTGCAGTCGATCGTTTGCAACAGTTTGGCACCATTTCTGAGTGAATTGCAGAATGTCAGATTTTTGCTGAATTTTGACCGCGCGGCTTAGGGATTTTTTCAAAAAAAGTTGCTCAGACGTCGAGGGCTAATTTTGTTTCCCATGATAAAAACCCATCTATTTCCACCAAAAAAGCTTTCAGTCGATCGTTTGCAACAGTTTGGCCCCATTTCTGAGTGAATTGCACAACGTCAGATTTTTGCTGAAATTGTGACCGCGCGGCTTAGGGATTTTTTCAAAAAAAGTGGTTCAGACGTTGTGGGCTAATTCTGTTTCCTATGATAAAAACCCATCTGTTTCCACCGAAAAAGCTTTCAGTCGATCGTTTGCAACAGTTTGGCACCATTTCTGAGTGAATTGCAGAATGTCAGATTTTTGCTGAAATTGTGACCGCGCGGCTTAGGGATTTTTTCAAAAAAAGGTGTTGAGACATCGAGGGCTAATTCTGTTTCCCATGATAAAAACCCATCTGTTTCCACCGAAAAAGCTTTCAGTCGATCGTTTGCAGCAGTTTGGCACCATTTCTGAGTGAATTGCAGAATGTCAGATTTTTGCTGAAATTGTGACCGCGCGGCTTGGGGATTTTTTCAAAAAAAGTTGCTCAGACGTCGAGGGCTAATTTTGTTTCCCACGATAAAAACCCATCTGTTTCCACCAAAAAAGCTTTCAGTCGATCGATTGCAACAGTTTGGCCCCATTTCTGAGTGAATTGCACAACGTCAGATTTTTGCTGAAATTGTGACCGCGCGGCTTAGGGATTTTTTCCAAAAAAGGTGTTCAGACATTGAGGGCGAATTCTGTTTCCCATGATAAAAACCCATCTGTTTCCACTGAAAAAGCATTCAGTCGATCGTTTGCAACAGTTTGGCACCATTTCTGAGTGAATTCCACAACGTCAGATTTTTGCTGAAATTGTGACCGCGCGGCTTAGGGATTTTTTTAAAAAAGGTGTTCAGACGTCGAGGGCTAATTCTGTTTCCCATGATAAAAAGCCATCTGTTTCCACCAAAAAAGCTTTCAGTCGATCGTTTGCAACAGTTTGGCACCATTTCTGAGTGAATTGCAGAATGTCAGATTTTTGCGGAAATTGTGACCGCGCGGCTTAGGGAATTTTTCAAAAAAGGTGTTCAGACGTTGTGGGCTAATTCTGTTTCCCATGATAAAAACCCATCTGTTTCCACCGAAAAAGCTTTCAGTCGATCGTTTGCAACAGTTTGGCACCATTTCTGAGTGAATTGCAGAATGTCAGATTTTTGCTGAAATTGTGACCGCGCGGCTTGGGGATTTTTTCAAAAAAAGTTGCTCAGACGTCGAGGGCTAATTTTGTTTCCCATGATAAAAACCCTTCTATTTCCACCAAAAAAGCTTTCAGTCGATTGTTTGCAACAGTTTGGTACCATTTCTGAGTGAATTGCAGAACGTCAGATTTTTGCTGAAATTGTGACCGCGCGGCTTAGGGATTTTTTCAAAAAAAGTGGTTCAGACGTCGAGGGCTAATTCTGTTTCCTATGATAAAAACCCATCTGTTTCCACCGAAAAAGCTTTCAGTCGATCGTTTGCAACAGTTTGGCACCATTTCTGAGTGAATTGCAGAATGTCAGATTTTTGCTGAAATTGTGACCGCGCGGCTTAGGGATTTTTTCAAAAAAAGGTGTTCAGACATCGAGGGCTAATTCTGTTTCCCATGATAAAAACCCATCTGTTTCCACCGAAAAAGCTTTGAGTCGATCGTTTGCAACAGTTTGGCACCATTTCTGAGTGAATTGCAGAATGTCAGATTTTTGCTGAAATTGTGACAGCGCGGCTTAGGGATTTTTTCAAAAAAAGTGGTTCAGACGTTGTGGGCTAATTCTATTTCCTATGATAAAAACCCATCTGTTTCCACCGAATAAGCTTTCAGTCGATCGTTTGCAACAGTTTGGCACCATTTCTGAGTGAATTGCAGAATGTCAGATTTTTGCTGAAATTGTGACCGGCTTAGGGATTTTTTCAAAAAAAGTGGTTCAGACGTTGTGGGCTAATTCTGTTTCCCATGATAAAAACCCATCTGTTTCCACCGAAAAAGCTTTCAGTCGATCGTTTGCAACAGTTTGGCACCATTTCTGAGTGAATTGCAGAATGTCAGATTTTTGCTGATATTGTGACCGCGCGGCTTGGGGATTTTTTCAAAAAAAGTTGCTCAGACGTCGAGGGCCAATTTTGTTTCCCATGATAAAAACCCATCTATTTCCACCGAAAAAGCTTTCAGTCGATCGTTTGCAACAGTTTGGCACCATTTCTGAGTGAATTGCAGAATGTCAGATTTTTGCTGAAATTGTGACCGCGCGGCTTAGGGATTTTTTCAAAAAAAGTGGTTCAGACGTTGTGGGCTAATTCTGTTTCCTATGATAAAAACCCATCTGTTTCCACCGAAAAAGCTTTCAGTCGATCGTTCGCAACAGTTTGGCACCATTTCTGAGTGAATTGCAGAATGTCAGATTTTTGCTGAAATTGTGACCGCGCGGCTTGGGGATTTTTTCAAAAAAAGTTGCTCAGACGTCGAGGGCTAATTTTGTTTCCCATGATAAAAACCCATCTATTTCCACCAAAAAATCTTTCAGTCGATCGTTTGCAACAGTTTGGCCCCATTTCTGAGTGAATTGCACAACGTCAGATTTTTGCTGAAATTGTGACCGCGCGGCTTAGGGATTTTTTCAAAAAAAGTGGTTCAGACGTTGTGGGCTAATTCTGTTTCCTATGATAAAAACCCATCTGTTTCCACCGAAAAAGCTTTCAGTCGATCGTTTGCAACAGTTTGGCACCATTTCTGAGTGAATTGCAGAATGTCAGATTTTTGTTGAAATTGTGACCGCGCGGCTTAGGGATTTTTTCAAAAAAAGTGGTTCAGACGTTGTGGGCTAATTCTATTTCCTATGATAAAAACCCATCTGTTTCCACCGAATAAGCTTTCAGTCGATCGTTTGCAACAGTTTGGCACCATTTCTCAGTGAATTGCACAACGTCAGATTTTTGCTGAAATTGTGACCGCGCGGCTTAGGGATTTTTTTAAAAAAAGGTGTTCAGACATCGAGGGCTAATTCTGTTTCCCATGATAAAAACCCATCTGTTTCCACCGAAAAAGCTTTCAGTCGATCGTTTGCAACAGTTTGGCACCATTTCTGAGTGAATTGCACAACGTCAGATTTTTGCTGAAATTGTGACCGCGCGGCTTAGGGATTTTTTTAAAAAAGGTGTTCAGACGTCGAGGGCTAATTCTGTTTCCCATGATAAAAAGCCATCTGTTTCCACCAAAAAAGCTTTCAGTCGATCGTTTGCAACAGTTTGGCACCATTTCTGAGTGAATTGCAGAATGTCAGATTTTTGCTGAAATTGTGACCGCGCGGCTTAGGGAATTTTTCAAAAAAGGTGTTCAGACGTTGTGGGCTAATTCTGTTTCCCATGATAAAAACCCATCTGTTTCCACCGAAAAAGCTTTCAGTCGATCGTTTGCAACAGTTTGGCACCATTTCTGAGTGAATTGCAGAATGTCAGATTTTTGCTGAAATTGTGACCGCGCGGCTTGAGCATTTTTTCAAAAAAAGTTGCTCAGACGTCGAGGGCTAATTTTGTTTCCCATGATAAAAACCCTTCTATTTCCACCAAAAAAGCTTTCAGTCGATTGTTTGCAACAGTTTGGCACCATTTCTGAGTGAATTGCAGAATGTCAGATTTTTGCTGAAATTGTGACCGCGCGGCTTAGGGATTTTTTCAAAAAAAGTGGTTCAGACGTCGAGGGCTAATTCTGTTTCCCATGATAAAAACCCATCTGTTTACACCGAAAAAGCTTTCAGTCGATCGTTTGCAACAGTTTGGCACCATTTCTGAGTGAATTGCAGAATGTCAGATTTTTGCTGAAATTGTGACCGGCTTAGGGATTTTTTCAAAAAAAGTGGTTCAGACGTTGTGGGCTAATTCTGTTTCCTATGATAAAAACCCATCGGTTTCCACCGAAAAAGCTTTCAGTCGATCGTTTGCAACAGTTTGGCACCATTTCTGAGTGAATTGCACAACGTCAGATTTTTGCTGAAATTGTGACCGCGCGGCTTAGGGATTTTTTCAAAAAAAGTGGTTAAGACGTTGTGGGCTAATTCTGTTTCCTATGATAAAAACCCATCTGTTTCCACCAAAAAAGCTTTCAGTCGATCGTTTGCAACAGTTTGGCACCATTTCTGAGTGAATTGCAGAATGTCAGATTTTTGCTGAAATTGTGACCGCGCGGCTTAGGGAATTTTTGAAAAAAAGGTGTTCAGACGTTGTGGGCTAATTCTGTTTCCCACGATAAAAACCCATCTGTTTCCACCGAAAAAGCTTTCAGTCGATCGTTTGCAGCAGTTTGGCACCATTTCTGAGTGAATTGCAGAATGTCAGATTTTTGCTGAAATTGTGACCGCGCGGCTTGGGGATTTTTTCAAAAAAAGTTGCTCAGACGTCGAGGGCTAATTTTGTTTCCCACGATAAAAACCCATCTGTTTCCACCAAAAAAGCTTTCAGTCGATCGATTGCAACAGTTTGGCCCCATTTCTGAGTGAATTGCACAACGTCAGATTTTTGCTGAAATTGTGACCGCGCGGCTTAGGGATTTTTTCCAAAAAAGGTGTTCAGACATTGAGGGCGAATTCTGTTTCCCATGATAAAAACCCATCTGTTTCCACTGAAAAAGCATTCAGTCGATCGTTTGCAACAGTTTGGCACCATTTCTGAGTGAATTCCACAACGTCAGATTTTTGCTGAAATTGTGACCGCGCGGCTTAGGGATTTTTTTAAAAAAGGTGTTCAGACGTCGAGGGCTAATTCTGTTTCCCATGATAAAAAGCCATCTGTTTCCACCAAAAAAGCTTTCAGTCGATCGTTTGCAACAGTTTGGCACCATTTCTGAGTGAATTGCAGAATGTCAGATTTTTGCGGAAATTGTGACCGCGCGGCTTAGGGAATTTTTCAAAAAAGGTGTTCAGACGTTGTGGGCTAATTCTGTTTCCCATGATAAAAACCCATCTGTTTCCACCGAAAAAGCTTTCAGTCGATCGTTTGCAACAGTTTGGCACCATTTCTGAGTGAATTGCAGAATGTCAGATTTTTGCTGAAATTGTGACCGCGCGGCTTGGGGATTTTTTCAAAAAAAGTTGCTCAGACGTCGAGGGCTAATTTTGTTTCCCATGATAAAAACCCTTCTATTTCCACCAAAAAAGCTTTCAGTCGATTGTTTGCAACAGTTTGGTACCATTTCTGAGTGAATTGCAGAACGTCAGATTTTTGCTGAAATTGTGACCGCGCGGCTTAGGGATTTTTTCAAAAAAAGTGGTTCAGACGTCGAGGGCTAATTCTGTTTCCTATGATAAAAACCCATCTGTTTCCACCGAAAAAGCTTTCAGTCGATCGTTTGCAACAGTTTGGCACCATTTCTGAGTGAATTGCAGAATGTCAGATTTTTGCTGAAATTGTGACCGCGCGGCTTAGGGATTTTTTCAAAAAAAGGTGTTCAGACATCGAGGGCTAATTCTGTTTCCCATGATAAAAACCCATCTGTTTCCACCGAAAAAGCTTTGAGTCGATCGTTTGCAACAGTTTGGCACCATTTCTGAGTGAATTGCAGAATGTCAGATTTTTGCTGAAATTGTGACAGCGCGGCTTGGGGATTTTTTCAAAAAAAGTTGCTCAGACGTCGAGGCCTAATTTTGTTTCCCACGATAAAAACCCATCTATTTCCACCAAAAAAGCTTTCAGTCGATCGATTGCAACAGTTTGGCCCCATTTCTGAGTGAATTGCACAACGTCAGATTGTTGCTGAAATTGTGACCGCGCGGCTTAGGGATTTTTTCCAAAAAAGGTGTTCAGACATCGAGGGCGAATTCTGTTTCCCATGATAAAAACCCATCTGTTTCCACCGAAAAAGCTTTCAGTCGATCGTTTGCAACAGTTTGGCACCATTTCTGAGTGATTTGCAGAATGTCAGATTTTTGCTGAAATTGTGACCGCGCGGCTTAGGGATTTTTTTCAAAAAAAGGTGTTCAGACATCGAGGGCTAATTCTGTTTCCCATGATAAAAACCCATCTATTTCCACCGAAAAAGATTTCAGTCGATCGTTTGCAACAGTTTGGCACCATTTCTGAGTGAATTGCACAACGTCAGATTTTTGCTGAAATTGTGACCGCGCGGCTTAGGGATTTTTTTAAAAAAGGTGTTCAGACGTCGAGGGCTAATTCTGTTTCCCATGATAAAAAGCCATCTGTTTCCACCAAAAAAGCTTTCAGTCGATCGTTTGCAACAGTTTGGCACCATTTCTGAGTGAATTGCAGAATGTCAGATTTTTGCTGAAATTGTGACCGCGCGGCTTAGGGAATTTTTCAAAAAAGGTGTTCAGACGTTGTGGGCTAATTCTGTTTCCCATGATAAAAACCCATCTGTTTCCACCGAAAAAGCTTTCAGTCGATCGTTTGCAACAGTTTGGCACCATTTCTGAGTGAATTGCAGAACGTCAGATTTTTGCTGAAACTGTGACCGCGCGGCTTAGGGATTTTTTCAAAAAAAGTTGCTCAGACGTCGAGGGCTAATTCTGTTTCCCATGATAAAAACCCATCTGTTCACACCGAAAAAGCTTTCAGTCGATCGTTTGCAACAGTTTGGCACCATTTCTGAGTGAATTGCAGAATGTCAGATTTTTGCTGAAATTGTGACCGGCTTAGGGATTTTTTCAAAAAAAGTGGTTCAGACGTTGTGGGCTAATTCTGTTTCCCATGATAAAAACCCATCTGTTTCCACCGAAAAAGCTTTCAGTCGATCGTTTGCAACAGTTTGGCACCATTTCTGAGTGAATTGCAGAATGTCAGATTTTTGCTGAAATTGTGACCGCGCGGCTTAGGGATTTTTTCAAAAAAAGTGGTTCAGACGTTGTGGGCTAATTCTGTTTCCTATGATAAAAACCCATCTGTTTCCACCGAAAAAGCTTTCAGTCGATCGTTTGCAACAGTTTGGCCCCATTTCTGAGTGAATTGCACAACGTCAGATTTTTGCTGAAATTGTGACCGCGCGGCTTACGGATTTTTTCAAAAAAAGTGGTTCAGACGTTGTGGGCTAATTCTGTTTCCTATGATAAAAACCCATCTGTTTCCACCGAAAAAGCTTTCAGTCGATCGTTTGCAACAGTTTGGCCCCATTTCTGAGTGAATTGCACAACGTCAGATTTTTGCTGAAATTGTGACCGCGCGGCTTACGGATTTTTTCAAAAAAAGTGGTTCAGACGTTGTGGGCTAATTCTGTTTCCTATGATAAAAACCCATCTGTTTCCACCGAAAAAGCTTTCAGTCGATCGTTTGCAACAGTTTGGCACCATTTCTGAGTGAATTGCAGAATGTCAGATTTTTGCTGAAATTGTGACCGCGCGGCTTAGGGGTTTTTTCAAAAAAAGTGGTTCAGACGTTGTGGGCTAATTCTATTTCCTATGATAAAAACCCATCTGTTTCCACCGAAAAAGCTTTCAGTCGATCGTTTGCAACAGTTTGGCACCATTTCTCAGTGAATTGCAGAATGTCAGATTTTTGCTGAAATTGTGACCGCGCGGCTTGGGGATTTTTTCAAAAAAAGTTGCTCAGACGTCGAGGGCTAATTTTGTTTCCCATGATAAAAACCCATCTATTTCCACCAAAAAAGCTTTCAGTCGATCGTTTGCAACAGTTTGGCCCCATTTCTGAGTGAATTGCACAACGTCAGATTTTTGCTGAAATTGTGACCGCGCGGCTTAGGGATTTTTCCAAAAAAAGTGGTTCAGACGTTGTGGGCTAATTCTATTTCCTATGATAAAAACCCATCTGTTTCCACCGAAAAAGCTTTCAGTCGATCGTTTGCAACAGTTTGGCACCATTTCTCAGTGAATTGCACAACGTCAGATTTTTGCTGAAATTGTGACCGCGCGGCTTAGGGATTTTTTCAAAAAAAGTGGTTCAGACGTTGTGGGCTAATTCTGTTTCCCATTATAAAAACCCATCTGTTTCCACCGAAAAAGCTTTCAGTCGATCGTTTGCAACAGTTTGGCACCATTTCTGAGTGAATTGCAGAATGTCAGATTTTTGCTGAAATTGTGACCGCGCGGCTTAGGGATTTTTTCAAAAAAAGGTGTTCAGACATCGAGGGCTAATTCTGTTTCCCATGATAAAAACCCATCTATTTCCACCGAAAAAGCTTTCAGTCGATCGTTTGCAACAGTTTGGCACCATTTCTGAGTGAATTGCAGAACGTCAGATTTTTGCTGAAATTGTGACCGCGCGGCTTAGGGATTTTTTCCAAAAAAGGTGTTCAGACATCGAGGGCGAATTCTGTTTCCCATGATAAAAACCCATCTGTTTCCACCGAAAAAGCTTTCAGTCGATCGTTTGCAACAGTTTGGCACCATTTCTGAGTGAATTGCAGAATGTCAGATTTTTGCTGAAATTGTGACCGCGCGGCTTAGGGATTTTTTCAAAAAAAGGTGTTCAGACATCGAGGGCTAATTCTGTTTCCCATGATAAAAACCCATCTATTTCCACCGAAAAAGCTTTCAGTCGATCGTTTGCAACAGTTTGGCACCATTTCTGAGTGAATTGCAGAATGTCAGATTCTTGCTGAAATTGTGACCGCGCTTGGGCTTGGGGCTTGGGGATTTTTCCAAAAAAATTTGCTCAGACGTCGAGGGCTCATTTTGTTTCCCATGATAAAAACCCATCTATTTCCACCAAAAAAGCTTTCAGTCGATCGATTGCAACAGTTTGGCCCTGTGATGGGATGAAGAGCTGCTTGTGTGTAAACTGCAAATCCCTCAGAGTTTGAACAGTTTCTCAAACCTCTGTCTGTGACGGAGCCCCTCCAGCATGGCTGCGTCAGTCGCTAGCAGAATCCGAAAGTGGTTGCTTTCGGAAACGTTTCCAACATAAAAGCTCCTTAACGGAAACACGTCTTCTGGACTCTCTGCGTGACAGTTTCCGGCGAGGAACGGGTGTCCCTATAGGAGGACCTGAGACATCCCCACTGTTTTCGCTGGAAACGTCTCTGAGCCATTCCTCCGACTCTCCTTCCCTTGACATTCCTGTTCGCCCCCTACTGGTTCCCTCTTCAGGTGTTACGTCTCTCTCTACTTCAGAGAGCCTTGGCACCTCTTGTGCTGCCGATGGCAGTTCCCTGACATCCACCTCCCCTCCAGGGCCCCCTTCACCCCCTCCCGTCTCCTCCCCTTCGGGTTGGGAGGAGGCAAAACCCCGGAAAGAACCTTCCTCATCGTCTGAAGTTTCGAACACCTTTCTCCACTTGTTGCGGTTCCTAGTCTCTCGGTACTCCTCGTCGTCTGAGTCCGTTCCTTCTTCCAACTCCGACTCCGCGAATCCTTCCAGTTCCTCTTCCTCGTCTGTGGTGCCGAAATACTCCCTCCTAAACCTTGCTGCCGGCTGTGGTTTCCTCGGGAATCTTTGGTGGAACGTTTCTGTTAAAACCTCGTCATTGACCTCCTCTGCTGTCACCCAAGTGTTTTCCGACTCCGGTTCCCCTTCCCACACCACTAAATACTCCACCTGATTGCCCTTCCACCTGGAATCGAGGATTTCCGCTACATGGTTACTGCTCTCCCTCTCTTCCAAGACTGGTCCCCTGTTGTACTCCCCTTCACCTCCCCCCTTGTACGGTGACAGTAACGACCTGTGGAACACTGGGTGCAATTTCATGTGGTTGGGTAACCGGAGTTTGAAAGCCACTGGGTTGACCTGCTGAATGACCTCAAAGGGTCCCAATCTCTTGGGTCTTAATTTCTTACAACCCCCTTTGAACGGCAACCCTTGGGTGGACAACCACACCTGATCCCCCACCCTTACTGTTTCACCTTCCCTCCTGTTCTTGTCTGCCTGCTTCTTATATTGTGCCTTGGGCCTTTCTAAGTTGAGCTGAAGCTGACGATGGATCGCTTCCATCTCTTCTACAAAATGTTCGGCCGCTGGGACGCTCCATCTCTCGCCTCCCTCCCCCGGGAATGCCCTGGGGTGACACCCGTAATTGGCCAAAAAGGGGCTCATCCCTGTGGACACATGCTCCGCATTGTTGTAGGCAAATTCTGCCAGCGCCAGCTTTTCGACCCAATCATTCTCTCTGTCATTGACATAACACCTCAGATATTGTTGGAGGATGCTATTTGCTCTTTCCGCCTGCCCGTTGGTTTCAGGGTGCCGGGCCGTCGAGAAATTGACTTCCATGTGCAGCAAGCTCATGATCTTCCTCCAGAACCTGGAAGTAAATTGTTTCCCGCGGTCTGAGATAACCCTCAAGGGGGCGCCATGCAGCCGGAAGATGTGTTCTACAAACAACTTCGCTGTTTCTTCCGCTGTGACTGCATGTGAACATGCTACAAAGTGGCACATCTTAGTCAACAGGTCCACTACTACCATGATGTCCGTTTTCCCTTTGGATTTGGGCAGATCCGTCATAAAATCTATTGATACCGCCTCCCAAGGCCGTTCTGGCGTGGGTAGTGGTTCTAATAACCCTGCCGGCGCCCTTCTTTCCCCCTTGGCCCTCTGGCATTGGTCACACCCTCTTACATACTCTTTTACATCTTCCCTCACCTTGGGCCACCAAAATTCCCTGGTGACCATCCACATGGTCTTGTGTTGTCCAAAATGTCCCGCCGTGGGACTATCATGCAACTGCTTGAGTACCCTCCCTCTCAATTCACCTTCTGGTATATACAGTGCCCCTTTGTAATACAATGCCCCATTTCTTTCTTCAAAACCCTCCGGGCTCTCACCCTCTCCCCTGAGACCTCTGAGCTTATTTTGGGCATATTCGTCATTTTCCGTTTCTTCTACCAGTTCTCGTCTCCCCACCAGCGCCGCCCCACACACCCAGCGGTCCTCAGGAATGACATGTCTTTCTTCGATTGCCCCCTCCCCCTCCAAGTACTCTGGTTTGCGTGAGAGAGCGTCCGCCCTGACGTTCTCTGGGCCTGGTACATAACAAATCTCGAAGTGGAATTTGGAAAATTCCTGTGCCCATCTCACTTGTCGTTGGTTGAGTACTCGAGCTGTTCTCCAATACTCCAAATTCTTGTGGTCGGTGCACACTTGCACCTTGTGTTGTGCCCCAATCAATAAATGTCTCCACCTCCGGAACGCTTCGTGAATGGCGAGTAGTTCCCTGTCATACACCGTGTAGTTCCGCTCGGACTTATTCAGCTTCCTCGAGAAAAAGGCACACGGTCTCCACTCCGACGTATTTCTTCCCGGCTGAAGAAGCACCGCCCCCACCGCTCTGTCTGACGCGTCTGTCTCCACTCTCATGGGCTTCTGTAGGTCCACATGCAGAAGTTGTTCTTCCGAAGCGAAAGCCCTTTTCAGTTCTTCAAAAGCTCTCTCCGCCTCCGCCGTCCAAACAAATTTCTTCTTGCTACTGAGGCAGTCGGTGATGGGCGCTGTCAAGTGTGCAAAATTCTTGATGAACTTCCAATAAAAGTTCCCAAACCCCAGGAACCTTTGCACATCCTTCTTGGTCTTCGGTGTCTTCCATTCCAGCACCGCCTGGACCTTGCCTGGATCCATGGACAATCCTTTGTCTGACAAGCGGTACCCCAGGAATTCCACCTCCTTGGCATGAAACTGGCACTTCTCCAGTTTCACCCACAGCTGATTGGCTTGCAGCCGGCCCAACACTTCTCTCACGTCCCTCACATGCTGCTCTTCATCTTCCGAATACACCAACACGTCATCCAGAAAGGCCACACAATTCTTGTAGAGCAAAGGTCCCAAGACGTGGTTGATAAAACTTTGAAAACATGCGGAGCCGGCTTGGAGACCGAAGGGCATTACGAGGTATTCAAATGCTCCCAAAGGGGTGAACATGGTGGTCTTCCATTCATCCCCCTTCCTTATCCGTATCAGATTGTACGCCCCCCGCAGGTCCAGTTTTGTAAAAATCTTCCCCTTCCTTACCCTGGTCAGAATGTCATCAATTCGGGGCATGGGAAAAGCCAGGGGTTCCGACACGGCATTTAGGGATCTGAAGTCCACTACAAGCCTCGGCTTATCTGTGTTTTTTTTGTCCACAAAAAACACTGGGCTGCCCCCCACCGCTCGGGACTCTCTGATGAAACCCCTCTTCAGGTTTTTGTCAATGAACTCCCTCAGCTCCTGCATCTCCCTGTCTGACATGGCGTACAGCTTGCCCACTGGGAGTTGAGCCCCAGGGAGTAGGTTGATTTGACAGTCAAAGGGTCTATGCGGCGGCAGTTTGTCCGCTTCCCTTTCGCTAAATACGTTGCTCAGATCTGCATATTGCGGAGGCACCTCCCCTTGCTTCATTACCTCCATCCCAGCTAGGGTGAGCTTGGCTCCCCCTGGATCCTTTCCCTGCTTGCAGTGTTCTAGGCAATGCGCTGACCCAAAGGAGACCACCCTCTGGTGCCATCCCACTAGAGGATCGTGTAGTGCCAGCCAGCTCATCCCCAAAATTATGGGAGCTCCTCCCAAGGTGGCCACATTAAACGCTATCCGCTCGGTGTGCCTTGCCACCCTCATTGTCATGGGGACTGTCTGTTGGTTCACTTCTCCTCCCAACAACTCTCTGCCGTCAATCGTGGTTACCTGCAGGGGTTTACTTAAGGGGAGGGTTTGTATCTGGTGCTCAGCTGCGAACTCCTTACTCATGAAATTACAGGAGCTGCCTGAATCCAGAAGGGCCTTGATCTGTAGAGGATGTCCGTTTGGCAGCTCTAGCAACACCTCTATCACTAGAGCAGGTCTGGGAGGTTCTGGTGCGGGCACTTTCACTGCTTTTGAGCCTGGCTGCTGTGCCCCGACGGCAGCCAGGCGTTGGCTTTTACTTGCTCCGTGCTTTCCTCCTCCTCTCCCCCAACAGCTCCTGCCATGCCTTGCCATTCCTTTCTCCGTGGACAGACTCTGGCAAAGTGTCCTGGCTGTTGGCAGAGATAACATTTCTTCCGGCCCTTTCCCTCCTTCTTCCGCCCTTCACCGATGTTTGAAACTGCGCGCGCACGCGCTGTTCCCACTTCCATCGGCTCTGCCGGCGGGAAAGGCTGCTCTGGAATGTCAGGAATGCGGAGCTCCCTCCAACGTTCTCCTTTTCCCTCCCGCTTCTCCAAAGCCCTCGCTTCCTGGCGCGCTCCTATGGCCAGCGCGGCTTTAGTCAGCTGGTCCATAGACTCCGCTCTGGGGGTCCGGGAAAGTTCATCTTTCAAGGACGAAGACAGACCTTCTTCGAAAAGCATCTGAATGGGCTCAGCAGACAAGTCCCACCCCAATCTATGAATCAGCATAGTGAACTCAGTCCAGTACTCACGGACAGTCCTGTTTCCCTGTCTGCAAGCCATTAACTGCCTTCGCACGCCTCCCTGCTCAATGTCGCTGGAAAACATCAGGTCCATGGCACGAAAAAACTTCCTTGTGTCCTTTAGGATCTCATTATTTGCTGCCATCAAGGGTCTAACCCAGTCCTTCGCCCCTGATTCGAGATGGCTAATTACAAAAGCCACTCGCGATTCCTCATCAGGGAAGTCATCAAATTGCAGATTGAGAGCGTATTGCATCTCTGTCCTAAAGGCATGATAGTTTCTGGGGTCCCCCCCAAATTTCTGCACCAATCCTGGCATCTTTCTGTTGAGTGGGGTGGCTTTCTCCTTCCCCCTTTCTGCATCCTGAGCCCTCCTCTCTTCCAGCCTCGCCGTCTGCAAGGCAAGCTGGATTTCCAACGTCCTGTACCTTTCCTCCAGGCTTGGACCTCCTCCAGCTGCCCCTCCAGTTCCGGCTGGTTCGCTCATGATGCCTCTCCCTGGCACAAGCTAGCTTTCGGTGACTTTCGGATTGCTGTGATGGGATGAAGAGCTGCTTGTGTGTAAACTGCAAATCCCTCAGAGTTTGAACAGTTTCTCAAACCTCTGCCTGTGACGGAGCCCCTCCAGCATGGCTGCGTCAGTCGCTAGCAGAATCCGAAAGTGGTTGCTTTCGGAAACGTTTCCAACATAAAAGCTCCTTAACGGAAACACGTCTTCTGGACTCTCTGCATGACAGTTTCCGGCGAGGAACGGGTGTCCCTATAGGAGGACCTGAGACATCCCCACTGTTTTCGCTGGAAACGTCTCTGAGCCATTCCTCCGACTCTCCTTCCCTTGACATTCCTGTTCGCCCCCTACTGGTTCCCTCTTCAGGTGTTACGTCTCTCTCTACTTCAGAGAGCCTTGGCACCTCTTGTGCTGCCGATGGCAGTTCCCTGACAGGCCCCATTTCAGAGTGAATTGCACAACGTCAGATTTTTGCTGAAATTGTGACCGCGCGGCTTAGGGATTTTTTTAAAAAAGGTGTTCAGACTTCGAGGGCTAATTCTGTTTCCCATGATAAAAACCCATCTGTTTCCACCAAAAAAGCTTTCAGTCGATCGTTTGCAACAGTTTGGCACCATTTCTGAGTGAATTGCAGAATGTCAGATTTTTCCTGAAATTGTGACCACGTGGCTTAGGGAATTTTTTAAAAAAGGTGTTCAGACGTCGAGGGCTAATTCTGTTTCCCATGATAAAAACCCATCTGTTTCCACCAAAAAAGCTTTCAGTCGATCGTTTGCAACAGTTTGGCACCATTTCTGAGTGAAATGCAGAATGTCAGATTTTTGCTGAAATTGTGACCACGCGGCTTAGGGAATTTTTTAAAAAAGGTGTTCAGACGTTGTGGGCTAATTCTGTTTCCCATGATAAAAACCCATCTGTTTCCACCAAAAAAGCATTCAGTCGATCGTTTTCAACAGTTTGGCACCATTTCTGAGTGAATTGCAGAACGTCAGATTTTTGCTGAAATTGTGACCGCGCGGCTTAGGGATTTTTTTAAAAAAGGTGTTCAGATGTCGAGGGCTAATTCTGTTTCCTATGATAAAAACCCATCTGTTTCCACCAAAAAAGCTTTCAGTCGATCGTTTGCAACAGTTTGGCACCATTTCTGAGTGAATTGCAGAATGTCAGATTCTTGCTGAAATTGTGACCGCGCTTGGGCTTGGGGCTTGGGGATTTTTCCAAAAAAATTTGCTCAGACGTCGAGGGCTCATTTTGTTTCCCATGATAAAAACCCATCTATTTCCACCAAAAAAGCTTTCAGTCGATCGATTGCAACAGTTTGGCCCTGTGATGGGATGAAGAGCTGCTTGTGTGTAAACTGCAAATCCCTCAGAGTTTGAACAGTTTCTCAAACCTCTGTCTGTGACGGAGCCCCTCCAGCATGGCTGCGTCAGTCGCTAGCAGAATCCGAAAGTGGTTGCTTTCGGAAACGTTTCCAACATAAAAGCTCCTTAACGGAAACACGTCTTCTGGACTCTCTGCGTGACAGTTTCCGGCGAGGAACGGGTGTCCCTATAGGAGGACCTGAGACATCCCCACTGTTTTCGCTGGAAACGTCTCTGAGCCATTCCTCCGACTCTCCTTCCCTTGACATTCCTGTTCGCCCCCTACTGGTTCCCTCTTCAGGTGTTACGTCTCTCTCTACTTCAGAGAGCCTTGGCACCTCTTGTGCTGCCGATGGCAGTTCCCTGACATCCACCTCCCCTCCAGGGCCCCCTTCACCCCCTCCCGTCTCCTCCCCTTCGGGTTGGGAGGAGGCAAAACCCCGGAAAGAACCTTCCTCATCGTCTGAAGTTTCGAACACCTTTCTCCACTTGTTGCGGTTCCTAGTCTCTCGGTACTCCTCGTCGTCTGAGTCCGTTCCTTCTTCCAACTCCGACTCCGCGAATCCTTCCAGTTCCTCTTCCTCGTCTGTGGTGCCGAAATACTCCCTCCTAAACCTTGCTGCCGGCTGTGGTTTCCTCGGGAATCTTTGGTGGAACGTTTCTGTTAAAACCTCGTCATTGACCTCCTCTGCTGTCACCCAAGTGTTTTCCGACTCCGGTTCCCCTTCCCACGCCACTAAATACTCCACCTGATTGCCCTTCCACCTGGAATCGAGGATTTCCGCTACATGGTTACTGCTCTCCCTCTCTTCCAAGACTGGTCCCCTGTTGTACTCCCCTTCACCTCCCCCCTTGTACGGTGACAGTAACGACCTGTGGAACACTGGGTGCAATTTCATGTGGTTGGGTAACCGGAGTTTGAAAGCCACTGGGTTGACCTGCTGAATGACCTCAAAGGGTCCCAATCTCTTGGGTCTTAATTTCTTACAACCCCCTTTGAACGGCAACCCTTGGGTGGACAACCACACCTGATCCCCCACCCTTACTGTTTCACCTTCCCTCCTGTTCTTGTCTGCCTGCTTCTTATATTGTGCCTTGGGCCTTTCTAAGTTGAGCTGAAGCTGACGATGGATCGCTTCCATCTCTTCTACAAAATGTTCGGCCGCTGGGACGCTCCATCTCTCGCCTCCCTCCCCCGGGAATGCCCTGGGGTGACACCCGTAATTGGCCAAAAAGGGGCTCATCCCTGTGGACACATGCTCCGCATTGTTGTAGGCAAATTCTGCCAGCGCCAGCTTTTCGACCCAATCATTCTCTCTGTCATTGACATAACACCTCAGATATTGTTGGAGGATGCTATTTGCTCTTTCCGCCTGCCCGTTGGTTTCAGGGTGCCGGGCCGTCGAGAAATTGACTTCCATGTGCAGCAAGCTCATGATCTTCCTCCAGAACCTGGAAGTAAATTGTTTCCCGCGGTCTGAGATAACCCTCAAGGGGGCGCCATGCAGCCGGAAGATGTGTTCTACAAACAACTTCGCTGTTTCTTCCGCTGTGACTGCATGTGAACATGCTACAAAGTGGCACATCTTAGTCAACAGGTCCACTACTACCATGATGTCCGTTTTCCCTTTGGATTTGGGCAGATCCGTCATAAAATCTATTGATACCGCCTCCCAAGGCCGTTCTGGCGTGGGTAGTGGTTCTAATAACCCTGCCGGCGCCCTTCTTTCCCCCTTGGCCCTCTGGCATTGGTCACACCCTCTTACATACTCTTTTACATCTTCCCTCACCTTGGGCCACCAAAATTCCCTGGTGACCATCCACATGGTCTTGTGTTGTCCAAAATGTCCCGCCGTGGGACTATCATGCAACTGCTTGAGTACCCTCCCTCTCAATTCACCTTCTGGTATATACAGTGCCCCTTTGTAATACAATGCCCCATTTCTTTCTTCAAAACCCTCCGGGCTCTCACCCTCTCCCCTGAGACCTCTGAGCTTATTTTGGGCATATTCGTCATTTTCCGTTTCTTCTACCAGTTCTCGTCTCCCCACCAGCGCCGCCCCACACACCCAGCGGTCCTCAGGAATGACATGTCTTTCTTCGATTGCCCCCTCCCCCTCCAAGTACTCTGGTTTGCGTGAGAGAGCGTCCGCCCTGACGTTCTCTGGGCCTGGTACATAACAAATCTCGAAGTGGAATTTGGAAAATTCCTGTGCCCATCTCACTTGTCGTTGGTTGAGTACTCGAGCTGTTCTCCAATACTCCAAATTCTTGTGGTCGGTGCACACTTGCACCTTGTGTTGTGCCCCAATCAATAAATGTCTCCACCTCCGGAACGCTTCGTGAATGGCGAGTAGTTCCCTGTCATACACCGTGTAGTTCCGCTCGGACTTATTCAGCTTCCTCGAGAAAAAGGCACACGGTCTCCACTCCGACGTATTTCTTCCCGGCTGAAGAAGCACCGCCCCCACCGCTCTGTCTGACGCGTCTGTCTCCACTCTCATGGGCTTCTGTAGGTCCACATGCAGAAGTTGTTCTTCCGAAGCGAAAGCCCTTTTCAGTTCTTCAAAAGCTCTCTCCGCCTCCGCCGTCCAAACAAATTTCTTCTTGCTACTGAGGCAGTCGGTGATGGGCGCTGTCAAGTGTGCAAAATTCTTGATGAACTTCCAATAAAAGTTCCCAAACCCCAGGAACCTTTGCACATCCTTCTTGGTCTTCGGTGTCTTCCATTCCAGCACCGCCTGGACCTTGCCTGGATCCATGGACAATCCTTTGTCTGACAAGCGGTACCCCAGGAATTCCACCTCCTTGGCATGAAACTGGCACTTCTCCAGTTTCACCCACAGCTGATTGGCTTGCAGCCGGCCCAACACTTCTCTCACGTCCCTCACATGCTGCTCTTCATCTTCCGAATACACCAACACGTCATCCAAAAAGGCCACACAATTCTTGTAGAGCAAAGGTCCCAAGACGTGGTTGATAAAACTTTGAAAACATGCGGAGCCGGCTTGGAGACCGAAGGGCATTACGAGGTATTCAAATGCTCCCAAAGGGGTGAACATGGTGGTCTTCCATTCATCCCCCTTCCTTATCCGTATCAGATTGTACGCCCCCCGCAGGTCCAGTTTTGTAAAAATCTTCCCCTTCCTTACCCTGGTCAGAATGTCATCAATTCGGGGCATGGGAAAAGCCAGGGGTTCCGACACGGCATTTAGGGATCTGAAGTCCACTACAAGCCTCGGCTTATCTGTGTTTTTTTTGTCCACAAAAAACACTGGGCTGCCCCCCACCGCTCGGGACTCTCTGATGAAACCCCTCTTCAGGTTTTTGTCAATGAACTCCCTCAGCTCCTGCATCTCCCTGTCTGACATGGCGTACAGCTTGCCCACTGGGAGTTGAGCCCCAGGGAGTAGGTTGATTTGACAGTCAAAGGGTCTATGCGGCGGCAGTTTGTCCGCTTCCCTTTCGCTAAATACGTTGCTCAGATCTGCATATTGCGGAGGCACCTCCCCTTGCTTCATTACCTCCATCCCAGCTAGGGTGAGCTTGGCTCCCCCTGGATCCTTTCCCTGCTTGCAGTGTTCTAGGCAATGCGCTGACCCAAAGGAGACCACCCTCTGGTGCCATCCCACTAGAGGATCGTGTAGTGCCAGCCAGCTCATCCCCAAAATTATGGGAGCTCCTCCCAAGGTGGCCACATTAAACGCTATCCGCTCGGTGTGCCTTGCCACCCTCATTGTCATGGGGACTGTCTGTTGGTTCACTTCTCCTCCCAACAACTCTCTGCCGTCAATCGTGGTTACCTGCAGGGGTTTACTTAAGGGGAGGGTTTGTATCTGGTGCTCAGCTGCGAACTCCTTACTCATGAAATTACAGGAGCTGCCTGAATCCAGAAGGGCCTTGATCTGTAGAGGATGTCCGTTTGGCAGCTCTAGCAACACCTCTATCACTAGAGCAGGTCTGGGAGGTTCTGGTGCGGGCACTTTCACTGCTTTTGAGCCTGGCTGCTGTGCCCCGACGGCAGCCAGGCGTTGGCTTTTACTTGCTCCGTGCTTTCCTCCTCCTCTCCCCCAACAGCTCCTGCCATGCCTTGCCATTCCTTTCTCCGTGGACAGACTCTGGCAAAGTGTCCTGGCTGTTGGCAGAGATAACATTTCTTCCGGCCCTTTCCCTCCTTCTTCCGCCCTTCACCGATGTTTGAAACTGCGCGCGCACGCGCTGTTCCCACTTCCATCGGCTCTGCCGGCGGGAAAGGCTGCTCTGGAATGTCAGGAATGCGGAGCTCCCTCCAACGTTCTCCTTTTCCCTCCCGCTTCTCCAAAGCCCTCGCTTCCTGGCGCGCTCCTATGGCCAGCGCGGCTTTAGTCAGCTGGTCCATAGACTCCGCTCTGGGGGTCCGGGAAAGTTCATCTTTCAAGGACGAAGACAGACCTTCTTCGAAAAGCATCTGAATGGGCTCAGCAGACAAGTCCCACCCCAATCTATGAATCAGCATAGTGAACTCAGTCCAGTACTCACGGACAGTCCTGTTTCCCTGTCTGCAAGCCATTAACTGCCTTCGCACGCCTCCCTGCTCAATGTCGCTGGAAAACATCAGGTCCATGGCACGAAAAAACTTCCTTGTGTCCTTTAGGATCTCATTATTTGCTGCCATCAAGGGTCTAACCCAGTCCTTCGCCCCTGATTCGAGATGGCTAATTACAAAAGCCACTCGCGATTCCTCATCAGGGAAGTCATCAAATTGCAGATTGAGAGCGTATTGCATCTCTGTCCTAAAGGCATGATAGTTTCTGGGGTCCCCCCCAAATTTCTGCACCAATCCTGGCATCTTTCTGTTGAGTGGGGTGGCTTTCTCCTTCCCCCTTTCTGCATCCTGAGCCCTCCTCTCTTCCAGCCTCGCCGTCTGCAAGGCAAGCTGGATTTCCAACGTCCTGTACCTTTCCTCCAGGCTTGGACCTCCTCCAGCTGCCCCTCCAGTTCCGGCTGGTTCGCTCATGATGCCTCTCCCTGGCACAAGCTAGCTTTCGGTGACTTTCGGATTGCTGTGATGGGATGAAGAGCTGCTTGTGTGTAAACTGCAAATCCCTCAGAGTTTGAACAGTTTCTCAAACCTCTGCCTGTGACGGAGCCCCTCCAGCATGGCTGCGTCAGTCGCTAGCAGAATCCGAAAGTGGTTGCTTTCGGAAACGTTTCCAACATAAAAGCTCCTTAACGGAAACACGTCTTCTGGACTCTCTGCATGACAGTTTCCGGCGAGGAACGGGTGTCCCTATAGGAGGACCTGAGACATCCCCACTGTTTTCGCTGGAAACGTCTCTGAGCCATTCCTCCGACTCTCCTTCCCTTGACATTCCTGTTCGCCCCCTACTGGTTCCCTCTTCAGGTGTTACGTCTCTCTCTACTTCAGAGAGCCTTGGCACCTCTTGTGCTGCCGATGGCAGTTCCCTGACAGGCCCCATTTCAGAGTGAATTGCACAACGTCAGATTTTTGCTGAAATTGTGACCGCGCGGCTTAGGGATTTTTTTAAAAAAGGTGTTCAGACTTCGAGGGCTAATTCTGTTTCCCATGATAAAAACCCATCTGTTTCCACCAAAAAAGCTTTCAGTCGATCGTTTGCAACAGTTTGGCACCATTTCTGAGTGAATTGCAGAATGTCAGATTTTTCCTGAAATTGTGACCACGTGGCTTAGGGAATTTTTTAAAAAAGGTGTTCAGACGTCGAGGGCTAATTCTGTTTCCCATGATAAAAACCCATCTGTTTCCACCAAAAAAGCTTTCAGTCGATCGTTTGCAACAGTTTGGCACCATTTCTGAGTGAAATGCAGAATGTCAGATTTTTGCTGAAATTGTGACCACGCGGCTTAGGGAATTTTTTAAAAAAAGTGTTCAGACGTTGTGGGCTAATTCTGTTTCCCATGATAAAAACCCATCTGTTTCCACCAAAAAAGCATTCAGTCGATCGTTTTCAACAGTTTGGCACCATTTCTGAGTGAATTGCAGAACGTCAGATTTTTGCTGAAATTGTGACCGCGCGGCTTAGGGATTTTTTAAAAAAAGGTGTTCAGATGTCGAGGGCTAATTCTGTTTCCTATGATAAAAACCCATCTGTTTCCACCAAAAAAGCTTTCAGTCGATCGTTTGCAACAGTTTGGCACCATTTCTGAGTGAATTGCAGAATGTCAGATTTTTGCTGAAATTGTGACCACGCGGCTTAGGGAATTTTTAAAAAAAGGTGTTCAGACGTTGTGGGCTAATTCTGTTTCCCATGATAAAAACCCATCTGTTTCCACCGAAAAAGCATTCAGTCGATCGTTTGCAACAGTTTGGCACCATTTCTGAGTGAATTGCAGAATGTCAGATTTTTGCTGAAATTGTGACCGCGCGGCTTGGGGTTTTTTTCAAAAAAAGTTGCTCAGACGTCGAGGGCTAATTTTGTTTCCCACGATAAAAACCCATCTATTTCCACCAAAAAAGCTTTCAGTCGATCGTTTGCAACAGTTTGGCCCCATTTCTGAGTGAATTGCACAACGTCAGATTTTTGCTGAAATTGTGACCGAGCGACTTAGGGATTTTTTCCAAAAAAGGTGTTCAGACATCGAGGGCGAATTCTGTTTCCCATGATAAAAACCCATCTGTTTCCACCGAAAAAGCTTTCAGTCGATCGTTTGCAACAGTTTGGCACCATTTCTGAGTGAATTGCAGAATGTCAGATTTTTGCTGAAATTGTGACCGGCTTAGGGATTTTTTCAAAAAAAGGTGTTCAGACATCGAGGGCGAATTCTGTTTCCCATGATAAAAACCCATCTGTTTCCACCGAAAAAGCTTTCAGTCGATCGTTTGCAACAGTTTGGCACCATTTCTGCGTGAATTGCAGAACGTCAGATTTTTGCTGAAATTGTGACCGCGCGGCTTAGGGATTTTTTAAAAAAAGGTGTTAAGACGTCGAGGGCTAATTCTGTTTCCCATGATAAAAACCCATCTGTTTCCACCAAAAAAGCTTTCAGTCGATCGTTTGCAACAGTTTGGCACCATTTCTGAGTGAATTGCAGAATGTCAGATTTTTGCTGAAATTGTGACCGGCTTAGGGATTTTTTCAAAAAAAGGTGTTCAGACATCGAGGGCGAATTCTGTTTCCCATGATAAAACCCCATCTGTTTCCACCGAAAAAGCATTCAGTCGATCGTTTGCAACAGTTTGGCACCATTTCTGATTGAATTGCAGAACGTCAGATTTTTGCTGAAATTGTGACCGCGCGGCTTAGGGATTTTTTTAAAAAAGATGTTCAGACGTCGAGGGCTAATTCTGTTTCCCATGATAAAAACCCATCTGTTTCCACCAAAAAGCTTTCAGTCGATCGTTTGCAACAGTTTGGCACCATTTCTGAGTGAATTGCAGAATGTCAGATTTTTGCTGAAATTGTGACCGGCTTAGGGATTTTTTCAAAAAAAGGTGTTCAGACATCGAGGGCGAATTCTGTTTCCCATGATAAAAACCCATCTGTTTCAACCGAAAAAGCTTTCAGTCGATCGTTTGCAACAGTTTGGCACCATTTCTGAGTGAATTCCACAACGTCAGATTTTTGCTGAAATTGTGACCGCGCGGCTTAGGGATTTTTTCAAAAAAAGGTGTTCGGACATCGAGGGCTAATTCTGTTTCCCATGATAAAAACACATCTATTTCCACCGAAAAAGCTTTCAGTCGATCGTTTGCAACAGTTTGGCACCATTTCTGAGTGAATTGCAGAATGTCAGATTTTTGCTGAAATTGTGACCGCGCGGCTTAGGGATTTTTTAAAAAAAGGTGTTCAGACGTCGAGGGCTAATTCTGTTTCCCATGATAAAAACCCATCTGTTTCCACCAAAAAAGCTTTCAGTCGATCGTTTGCAACAGTTTGGCACCATTTCTGAGTGAATTGCAGAATGTCAGATTTTTGCTGAAATTGTGACCGCGCGGCTTGGGGATTTTTTCAAAAAAAGTTGCTCAGACGTCGAGGGCTAATTTTGTTTCCCATGATAAAAACCCATCTATTTCCACCAAAAAAGCTTTCAGACGATCGTTTGCAACAGTTTGGCACCATTTCTGAGTGAATTGCAGAATGTCAGATTTTTGCTGAAATTGTGACCGCGCGGCTTGGGGATTTTTTCAAAAAAAGTTGCTCAGACGTCACGGGCTAATTTTGTTTCCCACGATAAAAACCCATCTATTTCCACCAAAAAAGCTTTCAGTCGATCGATTGCAACAGTTTGGCCCCATTTCTGAGTGAATTGCACAACGTCAGATTTTTGCTGAAATTGTGACTGCGCGACTTAGGGATTTTTTCCAAAAAAGGTGTTCAGACATCGAGGGCGAATTCTGTTTCCCATGATAAAAACCCATCTGTTTCCACCGAAAAAGCATTCAGTCGATCGTTTGCAACAGTGTGGCACCATTTCTGAGTGAATTGCAGAACGTCAGATTTTTGCTGAAATTGTGACCACGCGGCTTAGGGATTTTTTTAAAAAAGGTGTTCAGACGTCGAGGGCTAATTCTGTTTCCCATGATAAAAACCCATCTGTTTCCACCGAAAAAGCTTTCAGTCGATCGTTTGCAACAGTTTTGCACCATTTCTGCGTGAATTGCAGAATGTCAGTTTTTTGCTGAAATTGTGACCGCGCGGCTTAGGGATTTTTTCAAAAAAAGGTGTTCAGAAATCGAGGGCTAATTCTGTTTCCCATGATAAAAACCCATCTATTTCCACCGAAAAAGCTTTCAGTCGATCGTATGCAACAGTTTGGCACCATTTCTGAGTGAATTGCAGAACGTCAGATTTTTGCTGAAATTGTGACCGCGCGGCTTAGGTATTTTTTTAAAAAAGGTGTTCAGACGTCGAGGGCTAATTCTGTTTCCCATGATAAAAACCCATCTGTTTCCACCAAAAAAGCTTTCAGTCGATCGTTTGCAACAGTTTGGCACCATTTCTGAGTGAATTGCAGAATGTCAGATTTTTGCTGAAATTGTGACCGCGCGGCTTGGGGATTTTTTCAAAAAAAGTTGCTCAGACGTCGAGGGCTAATTTTGTTTCCCATGATAAAAACCCATCTATTTCCACCAAAAAAGCTTTCAGTCGATCGTTTGCAACAGTTTGGCACCATTTCTGAGTGAATTGCAGAATGTCAGATTTTTGCTGAAATTGTGACCGGCTTAGGGATTTTTTCAAAAAAAGGTGTTCAGACATCGAGGGCGAATTCTGTTTCCCATGATAAAAACCCATCTGTTTCCACCGAAAAAGCATTCAGTCGATCGTTTGCAACAGTTTGGCACCATTTCTGAGTGAATTGCAGAACGTCAGATTTTTGCTGAAATTGTGACCGCGCGGCTTAGGGATTTTTTTAAAAAAGGTGTTCAGACGTCGAGGGCTAATTCTGTTTCCCATGATAATAACCCATCTGTTTCCACCAAAAAAGCTTTCAGTCGATCGTTTGCAACAGTTTGGCACCATTTCTGAGTGAATTGCAGAATGTCAGATTTTTGCTGAAATTGTGACCGCGCGGCTTGGGGATTTTTTCAAAAAAAGTTGCTCAGACGTCGAGGGCTAATTTTGTTTCCCGTGATAAAAACAAATCTATTTCCACCAAAAAAGCTTTCAGTCGATCGTTTGCAACAGTTTGGCACCATTTCTGAGTGAATTGCAGAACGTCAGATTTTTGCTGAAATTGTGACCGCGCGGCTTAGGGATTTTTTTAAAAAAGGTGTTCAGACATCGAGGGCTAATTCTGTTTCCCATGATAAAAACCCATCTGTTTCCACCAAAAAGCTTTCAGTCGATCGTTTGCAACAGTTTGGCACCATTTCTGAGTGAATTGCAGAATGTCAGATTTTTGCTGAAATTGTGACCGGCTTAGGGATTTTTTCAAAAAAAGGTGTTCAGACATCGAGGGCGAATTCTGTTTCCCATGATAAAAACCCATCTGTTTCCACCGAAAAAGCTTTCAGTCGATCGTTTGCAACAGTTTGGCACCATTTCTGAGTGAATTGCAGAATGTCAGATTTTTGCTGAAATTGTGATCGCGCGGCTTAGGGATTTTTTCAAAAAAAGGTGTTCGGACATCGAGGGCTAATTCTGTTTCCCATGATAAAAACCCATCTATTTCCACCGAAAAAGCTTTCAGTCGATCGTTTGCAACAGTTTGGCACCATTTCTGAGTGAATTGCAGAATGTCAGATTTTTGCTGAAATTGTGATCGCGCGGCTTAGGGATTTTTTCAAAAAAAGGTGTTCGGACATCGAGGGCTAATTCTGTTTCCCATGATAAAAACCCATCTGTTTCCACCAAAAAAGCTTTCAGTCGATCGTTTGCAACAGTTTGGCACCATTTCTGAGTGAATTGCAGAATGTCAGATTTTTCCTGAAATTGTGACCGGCTTAGGGATTTTTTCAAAAAAAGGTGTTCAGACATCGAGGGCGAATTCTGTTTCCCATGATAAAAACCCATCTATTTCCACCGAAAAAGCTTTCAGTCGATCGTTTGCAACAGTTTGGCACCATTTCTGAGTGAATTGCAGAACGTCAGATTTTTGTTGAAATTGAGACCGCGCGGCTTAGGGATTTTTTAAAAAAAGGTGTTCAGACGTCAAGGGCTAATTCTGTTTCCCATGATAAAAACCCATCTGTTTCCACCAAAAAAGCTTTCAGTCGATCGTTTGCAACAGTTTGGCACCATTTCTGAGTGAATTCCACAACGTCAGATTTTTGCTGAAATTGTGACCGCGCGGCTTAGGGATTTTTTTAAAAAAGGTGTTCAGACGTCGAGGGCTAATTCTGTTTCCCATGATAAAAACCCATCTGTTTCCACCAAAAAAGCTTTCAGTCGATCGTTTGCAACAGTTTGGCACCATTTCTGAGTGAATTGCAGAATGTCAGATTTTTGCTGAAATTGTGACCGCGCGGCTTGGGGATTTTTTCAAAAAAAGTTGCTCAGACGTCGAGGGCTAATTTTGTTTCCCATGATAAAAACCCATCTATTTCCACCAAAAAAGCTTTCAGACGATCGTTTGCAACAGTTTGGCACCATTTCTGAGTGAATTGCAGAATGTCAGATTTTTGCTGAAATTGTGACCGCGCGGCTTGGGGATTTTTTCAAAAAAAGTTGCTCAGACGTCACGGGCTAATTTTGTTTCCCACGATAAAAACCCATCTATTTCCACCAAAAAAGCTTTCAGTCGATCGATTGCAACAGTTTGGCCCCATTTCTGAGTGAATTGCACAACGTCAGATTTTTGCTGAAATTGTGACCGCGCGACTTAGGGATTTTTTCCAAAAAAGGTGTTCAGACATCGAGGGCGAATTCTGTTTCCCATGATAAAAACCCATCTGTTTCCACCGAAAAAGCATTCAGTCGATCGTTTGCAACAGTGTGGCACCATTTCTGAGTGAATTGCAGAACGTCAGATTTTTGCTGAAATTGTGACCACGCGGCTTAGGGATTTTTTTAAAAAAGGTGTTCAGACGTCGAGGGCTAATTCTGTTTCCCATGATAAAAACCCATCTGTTTCCACCGAAAAAGCTTTCAGTCGATCGTTTGCAACAGTTTTGCACCATTTCTGCGTGAATTGCAGAATGTCAGTTTTTTGCTGAAATTGTGACCGCGCGGCTTAGGGATTTTTTCAAAAAAAGGTGTTCAGACATCGAGGGCTAATTCTGTTTCCCATGATAAAAACCCATCTATTTCCACCGAAAAACTTTCAGTCGATCGTATGCAACAGTTTGGCACCATTTCTGAGTGAATTGCAGAACGTCAGATTTTTGCTGAAATTGTGACCGCGCGGCTTAGGGATTTTTTTAAAAAAGGTGTTCAGACGTCGAGGGCTAATTCTGTTTCCCATGATAAAAACAAATCTATTTCCACCAAAAAAGCTTTCAGTCGATAGTTTGCAACAGTTTGGTACCATTTCTGAGTGAATTGCAGAACGTCAGATTTTTGCTGAAATTGTGACCGCGCGGCTTAGGGATTTTTTTAAAAAAGGTGTTCAGACATCGAGGGCTAATTCTGTTTCCCATGATAAAAACCCATCTGTTTCCACCAAAAAGCTTTCAGTCGATCGTTTGCAACAGTTTGGCACCATTTCTGAGTGAATTGCAGAATGTCAGATTTTTGCTGAAATTGTGACCGGCTTAGGGATTTTTTCAAAAAAAGGTGTTCAGACATCGAGGGCGAATTCTGTTTCCCATGATAAAAACCCATCTGTTTCCACCGAAAAAGCTTTCAGTCGATCGTTTGCAACAGTTTGGCACCATTTCTGAGTGAATTGCAGAATGTCAGATTTTTGCTGAAATTGTGACCGCGCGGCTTAGGGATTTTTTCAAAAAAAGGTGTTCGGACATCGAGGGCTAATTCTGTTTCCCATGATAAAAACCCATCTATTTCCACCGAAAAAGCTTTCAGTCGATCGTTTGCAACAGTTTGGCACCATTTCTGAGTGAATTGCAGAACGTCAGATTTTTGCTGAAATTGTGACCGCGCGGCTTAGGGATTTTTTTAAAAAAGGTGTTCAGACGTCGAGGGCTAATTCTGTTTCCCATGATAAAAACCCATCTGTTTCCACCAAAAAAGCTTTCAGTCGATCGTTTGCAACAGTTTGGCACCATTTATGAGTGAATTGCAGAATGTCAGATTTTTGCTGAAATTGTGACCGCGCGGCTTGGGGATTTTTTCAAAAAAAGTTGCTCAGACGTCGAGGGCTAATTTTGTTTCCCATGATAAAAACCCATCTATTTCCACCAAAAAAGCTTTCAGTCGATCGTTTGCAACAGTTTGGCACCATTTCTGAGTGAATTGCAGAATGTCAGATTTTTGCTGAAATTGTGACCGGCTTAGGGATTTTTTCAAAAAAAGGTGTTCAGACATCGAGGGCGAATTCTGTTTCCCATGATAAAAACCCATCTGTTTCCACCGAAAAAGCATTCAGTCGATCGTTTGCAACAGTTTGGCACCATTTCTGAGTGAATTGCAGAACGTCAGATTTTTGCTGAAATTGTGACCGCGCGGCTTAGGGATTTTTTTAAAAAAGGTGTTCAGACGTCGAGGGCTAATTCTGTTTCCCATGATAAAAACCCATCTGTTTCCACCAAAAAAGCTTTCAGTCGATCGTTTGCAACAGTTTGGCACCATTTCTGAGTGAATTGCAGAATGTCAGATTTTTCCTGAAATTGTGACCGGCTTAGGGATTTTTTCAAAAAAAGGTGTTCAGACATCGAGGGCGAATTCTGTTTCCCATGATAAAAACCCATCTGTTTCCACCGAAAAAGCTTTCAGTCGATCGTTTGCAACAGTTTGGCACCATTTCTGAGTGAGATGCAGAATGTCAGATTTTTGCTGAAATTGTGACCGCGCGGCTTAGGGATTTTTTCAAAAAAAGGTGTTCAGACATCGAGGGCTAATTCTGTTTCCCATGATAAAAACCCATCTATTTCCACCGAAAAAGCTTTCAGTCGATCGTTTGCAACAGTTTGGCACCATTTCTGAGTGAATTGCAGAACGTCAGATTTTTGCTGAAATTGAGACCGCGCGGCTTAGGGATTTTTAAAAAAAAGGTGTTCAGACGTCAAGGGCTAATTCTGTTTCCCATGATAAAAACCCATCTGTTTCCACCAAAAAAGCTTTCAGTCGATCGTTTGCAACAGTTTGGCACCATTTCTGAGTGAATTCCACAACGTCAGATTTTTGCTGAAATTGTGACCGCGCGGCTTAGGGATTTTTTCAAAAAAAGGTGTTCGGACATCGAGGGCTAATTCTGTTTCCCATGATAAAAACCCATCTATTTCCACCGAAAAAGCTTTCAGTCGATCGTTTGCAACAGTTTGGCACCATTTCTGAGTGAATTGCAGAACGTCAGATTTTTGCTGAAATTGTGACCGCGCGGCTTGGGGATTTTTTCAAAAAAAGTTGCTCAGACGTCGAGGGCTAATTTTGTTTCCCATGATAAAAACCCATCTATTTCCACCAAAAAAGCTTTCAGACGATCGTTTGCAACAGTTTGGCACCATTTCTGAGTGAATTGCAGAATGTCAGATTTTTGCTGAAATTGTGACCGCGCGGCTTGGGGATTTTTTCAAAAAAAGTTGCTCAGACGTCACGGGCTAATTTTGTTTCCCACGATAAAAACCCATCTATTTCCACCAAAAAAGCTTTCAGTCGATCGATTGCAACAGTTTGGCCCCATTTCTGAGTGAATTGCACAACGTCAGATTTTTGCTGAAATTGTGACCGCGCGACTTAGGGATTTTTTCCAAAAAAGGTGTTCAGACATCGAGGGCGAATTCTGTTTCCCATTATAAAAACCCATCTGTTTCCACCGAAAAAGCATTCAGTCGATCGTTTGCAACAGTGTGGCACCATTTCTGAGTGAATTGCAGAACGTCAGATTTTTGCTGAAATTGTGACCACGCGGCTTAGGGATTTTTTTAAAAAAGGTGTTCAGACGTCGAGGGCTAATTCTGTTTCCCATGATAAAAACCCATCTGTTTCCACCAAAAAAGCTTTCAGTCGATCGCTTGCAACAGTTTGGCACCATTTCTGAGTGAATTGCAGAATGTCAGATTTTTGCTGAAATTGTGACCGCGCGGCTTGGGGATTTTTTCAAAAAAAGTTGCTCAGACGTCGAGGGCTAATTTTGTTTCCCATGATAAAAACCCATCTATTTCCACCGAAAAAGCTTTCAGTCGATCGTTTGCAACAGTTTGGCACCATTTCTGAGTGAGATGCAGAATGTCAGATTTTTGCTGAAATTGTGACCGCGCGGCTTAGGGATTTTTTCAAAAAAAGGTGTTCAGACATCGAGGGCTAATTCTGTTTCCCATGATAAAAACCCATCTATTTCCACCGAAAAAGCTTTCAGTCGATCGTTTGCAACAGTTTGGCACCATTTCTGAGTGAATTGCAGAACGTCAGATTTTTGCTGAAATTGAGACCGCGCGGCTTAGGGATTTTTAAAAAAAAGGTGTTCAGACGTCAAGGGCTAATTCTGTTTCCCATGATAAAAACCCATCTGTTTCCACCAAAAAAGCTTTCAGTCGATCGTTTGCAACAGTTTGGCACCATTTCTGAGTGAATTCCACAACGTCAGATTTTTGCTGAAATTGTGACCGCGCGGCTTAGGGATTTTTTCAAAAAAAGGTGTTCGGACATCGAGGGCTAATTCTGTTTCCCATGATAAAAACCCATCTATTTCCACCGAAAAAGCTTTCAGTCGATCGTTTGCAACAGTTTGGCACCATTTCTGAGTGAAATGCAGAACGTCAGATTTTTGCTGAAATTGTGACCGCGCGGCTTAGGGATTTTTTTAAAAAAAAGGTGTTCAGACGTCGAGGGCTAATTCTGTTTCCCATGATAAAAACCCATCTGTTTCCACCAAAAAAGCTTTCAGTCGATCGTTTGCAACAGTTTGGCACCATTTCTGAGTGAATTGCAGAATGTCAGATTTTTGCTGAAATTGTGACCGCGAGGCTTGGGGATTTTTTCAAAAAAAGTTGCTCAGACGTCGAGGGCTAATTTTGTTTCCCATGATAAAAACCCATCTATTTCCACCAAAAAAGCTTTCAGACGATCGTTTGCAACAGTTTGGCACCATTTCTGAGTGAATTGCAGAATGTCAGATTTTTGCTGAAATTGTGACCGCGCGGCTTGGGGATTTTTTCAAAAAAAGTTGCTCAGACGTCACGGGCTAATTTTGTTTCCCACGATAAAAACCCATCTATTTCCACCAAAAAAGCTTTCAGTCGATCGATTGCAACAGTTTGGCCCCATTTCTGAGTGAATTGCACAACGTCAGATTTTTGCTGAAATTGTGACCGCGCGACTTAGGGATTTTTTCCAAAAAAGGTGTTCAGACATCGAGGGCGAATTCTGTTTCCCATTATAAAAACCCATCTGTTTCCACCGAAAAAGCATTCAGTCGATCGTTTGCAACAGTGTGGCACCATTTCTGAGTGAATTGCAGAACGTCAGATTTTTGCTGAAATTGTGACCACGCGGCTTAGGGATTTTTTTAAAAAAGGTGTTCAGACGTCGAGGGCTAATTCTGTTTCCCATGATAAAAACCCATCTGTTTCCACCAAAAAAGCTTTCAGTCGATCACTTGCAACAGTTTGGCACCATTTCTGAGTGAATTGCAGAATGTCAGATTTTTGCTGAAATTGTGACCGCGCGGCTTGGGGATTTTTTCAAAAAAAGTTGCTCAGACGTCGAGGGCTAATTTTGTTTCCCATGATAAAAACCCATCTATTTCCACCAAAAAAGCTTTCAGTCGATCGTTTGCAACAGTTTGGCACCATTTCTGAGTGAATTGCAGAATGTCAGATTTTTGCTGAAATTGTGACCGGCTTAGGGATTTTTTCAAAAAAAGGTGTTCAGACATCGAGGGCGAATTCTGTTTCCCATGATAAAAACCCATCTGTTTCCACCGAAAAAGCATTCAGTCGATCGTTTGCAACAGTTTGGCACCATTTCTGAGTGAATTGCAGAACGTCAGATTTTTGCTGAAATTGTGACCGCGCGGCTTAGGGATTTTTTTAAAAAAGGTGTTCAGACGTCGAGGGCTAATTCTGTTTCCCATGATAATAACCCATCTCTTTCCACCAAAAAAGCTTTCAGTCGATCGTTTGCAACAGTTTGGCACCATTTCTGAGTGAATTGCAGAATGTCAGATTTTTGCTGAAATTGTGACCGCGCGGCTTGGGGATTTTTTCAAAAAAAGTTGCTCAGACGTCGAGGGCTAATTTTGTTTCCCGTGATAAAAACAAATCTATTTCCACCAAAAAAGCTTTCAGTCGATCGTTTGCAACAGTTTGGCACCATTTCTGAGTGAATTGCAGAACGTCAGATTTTTGCTGAAATTGTGACCGCGCGGCTTAGGGATTTTTTTAAAAAAGGTGTTCAGACATCAAGGGCTAATTCTGTTTCCCATGATAAAAACCCATCTGTTTCCACCAAAAAGCTTTCAGTCGATCGTTTGCAACAGTTTGGCACCATTTCTGAGTGAATTGCAGAATGTCAGATTTTTGCTGAAATTGTGACCGGCTTAGGGATTTTTTCAAAAAAAGGTGTTCAGACATCGAGGGCGAATTCTGTTTCCCATGATAAAAACCCATCTGTTTCCACCGAAAAAGCTTTCAGTCGATCGTCTGCAACAGTTTGGCACCATTTCTGAGTGAATTGCAGAATGTCAGATTTTTGCTGAAATTGTGACCGCGCGGCTTAGGGATTTTTTCAAAAAAAGGTGTTCGGACATCGAGGGCTAATTCTGTTTCCCATGATAAAAACCCATCTATTTCCACCGAAAAAGCTTTCAGTCGATCGTTTGCAACAGTGTGGCACCATTTCTGAGTGAATTGCAGAACGTCAGATTTTTGCTGAAATTGTGACCGCGCGGCTTAGGGATTTTTTTAAAAAAGGTGTTCAGACGTCGAGGGCTAATTCTGTTTCCCATGATAAAAACCCATCTGTTTCCACCAAAAAAGCTTTCAGTCGATCGTTTGCAACAGTTTGGCACCATTTCTGAGTGAATTGCAGAATGTCAGATTTTTGCTGAAATTGTGACCGCGCGGCTTGGGGATTTTTTCAAAAAAAGTTGCTCAGACGTCGAGGGCGAATTTTGTTTCCCATGATAAAAACCCATCTATTTCCACCAAAAAAGCTTTCAGTCGATCGTTTGCAACAGTTTGGCACCATTTCTGAGTGAATTGCAGAATGTCACATTTTTGCTGAAATTGTGACCGGCTTAGGGATTTTTTCAAAAAAAGGTGTTCAGACATCGAGGGCGAATTCTGTTTCCCATGATAAAAACCCATCTGTTTCCACCGAAAAAGCATTCAGTCGATCGTTTGCAACAGTTTGGCACCATTTCTGAGTGAATTGCAGAACGTCAGATTTTTGCTGAAATTGTGACCGCGCGGCTTAGGGATTTTTTTAAAAAAGGTGTTCAGACGTCGAGGGCTAATTCTGTTTCCCATGATAAAAACCCATCTGTTTTCACCAAAAAAGCTTTCAGTCGATCGTTTGCAACAGTTTGGCACCATTTCTGAGTGAATTGCAGAATGTCAGATTTTTCCTGAAATTGTGACCGGCTTAGGGATTTTTTCAAAAAAAGGTGTTCAGACATCGAGGGCGAATTCTGTTTCCCATGATAAAAACCCATCTGTTTCCACCGAAAAAGCTTTCAGTCGATCGTTTGCAACAGTTTGGCACCATTTCTGAGTGAATTGCAGAATGTCAGATTTTTGCTGAAATTGTGACCGCGCGGCTTAGGGATTTTTTCAAAAAAAGGTGTTCAGACATCGAGGGCTAATTCTGTTTCCCATGATAAAAACCCATCTATTTCCACCGAAAAAGCTTTCAGTCGATCGTTTGCAACAGTTTGGCACCATTTCTGAGTGAATTGCAGAACGTCAGATTTTTGCTGAAATTGAGACCGCGCGGCTTAGGGATTTTTTAAAAAAAGGTGTTCAGACGTCAAGGGCTAATTCTGTTTCCCATGATAAAAACCCATCTGTTTCCACCAAAAAAGCTTTCAGTCGATCGTTTGCAACAGTTTGGCACCATTTCTGAGTGAATTGCAGAATGTCAGATTTTTGCTGAAATTGTGACCGCGCGGCTTGGGGATTTTTTCAAAAAAAGTTGCTCAGACGTCGAGGGCTAATTTTGTTTCCCATGATAAAAACCCATCTATTTCCACCGAAAAAGCTTTCAGACGATCGTTTGCAACAGTTTGGCACCATTTCTGAGTGAATTGCAGAATGTCAGATTTTACCTGAAATTGTGACCGCGCGGCTTGGGGATTTTTTCAAAAAAAGTTGCTCAGACGTCGAGGGCTAATTTTGTTTCCCGTGATAAAAACAAATCTATTTCCACCAAAAAAGCTTTCAGTCGATCGTTTGCAACAGTTTGGCACCATTTCTGAGTGAATTGCAGAATGTCAGATTTTTGCTGAAATTGTGACCGGCTTAGGGATTTTTTCAAAAAAAGGTGTTCAGACATCGAGGGCGAATTCTGTTTCCCATGATAAAAACCCATCTGTTTCCACCGAAAAAGCATTCAGTCGATCGTTTGCAACAGTTTGGCACCATTTCTGAGTGAATGGCAGAACGTCAGATTTTTGCTGAAATTGTGACCGCGCGGCTTAGGGATTTTTTTAAAAAAGGTGTTCAGACATCGAGGGCGAATTCTGTTTCCCATGATAAAAACCCATCTGTTTCCACCGAAAAAGCATTCAGTCGATCGTTTGCAACAGTTTGGCACCATTTCTGAGTGAATTGCAGAACGTCAGATTTTTGCTGAAATTGTGACCGCGCAGCTTAGGGATTTTTTTAAAAAAGGTGTTCAGACGTCGAGGGCTAATTCTGTTTCCCATGATAAAAACCCATCTGTTTCCACCAAAAAAGCTTTCAGTCGATCGTTTGCAACAGTTTGGCACCATTTCTGAGTGAATTGCAGAATGTCAGATTTTTCCTGAAATTGTGACCGGCTTAGGGATTTTTTCAAAAAAAGGTGTTCAGACGTCAAGGGCTAATTCTGTTTCCCATGATAAAAACCCATCTGTTTCCACCAAAAAAGCTTTCAGTCGATCGTTTGCAACAGTTTGGCACCATTTCTGAGTGAATTGCAGAATGTCAGATTTTTGCTGAAATTGTGACCGCGCGGCTTGGGGATTTTTTCAAAAAAAGTTGCTCAGACGTCGAGGGCTAATTTTGTTTCCCATGATAAAAACCCATCTATTTCCACCGAAAAAGCTTTCAGACGATCGTTTGCAACAGTTTGGCACCATTTCTGAGTGAATTGCAGAATGTCAGATTTTTCCTGAAATTGTGACCGCGCGGCTTGGGGATTTTTTCAAAAAAAGTTGCTCAGACGTCGAGGGCTAATTTTGTTTCCCGTGATAAAAACAAATCTATTTCCACCAAAAAAGCTTTCAGTCGATCGTTTGCAACAGTTTGGCACCATTTCTGAGTGAATTGCAGAATGTCAGATTTTTGCTGAAATTGTGACCGGCTTAGGGATTTTTTAAAAAAAAGGTGTTCAGACATCGAGGGCGAATTCTGTTTCCCATGATAAAAACCCATCTGTTTCCACCGAAAAAGCATTCAGTCGATCGTTTGCAACAGTTTGGCACCATTTCTGAGTGAATTGCAGAACGTCAGATTTTTGCTGAAATTGTGACCGCGCGGCTTAGGGATTTTTTTAAAAAAGGTGTTCAGACGTCGAGGGCTAATTCTGTTTCCCATGATAAAAACCCATCTGTTTCCACCAAAAAGCTTTCAGTCGATCGTTTGCAACAGTTTGGCACCATTTCTGAGTGAATTGCAGAACGTCAGATTTTTGCTGAAATTGTGACCGCGCGGCTTAGGGATTTTTTAAAAAAAGGTGTTCAGACGTCGAGGGCTAATTCTGTTTCCCATGATAAAAACCCATCTGTTTCCACCAAAAAAGCTTTCAGTCGATCGTTTGCAACAGTTTGGCACCATTTCTGAGTGAATTGCAGAATGTCTGATTTTTCCTGAAATTGTGACCGGCTTAGGGATTTTTTCAAAAAAAGGTGTTCAGACATCGAGGGCGAATTCTGTTTCCCATGATAAAAACCCATCTGTTTCCACCGAAAAAGCTTTCAGTCGATCGTTTGCAACAGTTTGGCACCATTTCTCAGTGAATTGCAGAATGTCAGATTTTTGCTGAAATTGTGACCGCGCGGCTTAGGGATTTTTTCAAAAAAAGGTGTTCAGACATCGAGGGCTAATTCTGTTTCCCATGATAAAAACCCATCTATTTCCACCGAAAAAGCTTTCAGTCGATCGTTTGCAACAGTTTGGCACCATTTCTGAGTGAATTGCAGAACGTCAGATTTTTGCTGAAATTGTGACCGCGCGGCTTGGGGATTTTTTCAAAAAAAGTTGCTCAGACGTCACGGGCTAATTTTGTTTCCCACGATAAAAACCCATCTATTTCCACCAAAAAAGCTTTCAGTCGATCGATTGCAACAGTTTGGCCCCATTTCTGAGTGAATTGCACAACGTCAGATTTTTGCTGAAATTGTGACCGCGCGACTTAGGGATTTTTTCCAAAAAAGGTGTTCAGACATCGAGGGCGAATTCTGTTTCCCATGATAAAAACCCATCTGTTTCCACCGAAAAAGCATTCAGTCGATCGTTTGCAACAGTGTGGCACCATTTCTGAGTGAATTGCAGAACGTCAGATTTTTGCTGAAATTGTGACCGCGCGGCTTAGGGATTTTTTTAAAAAAGGTGTTCAGACGTCGAGGGCTAATTCTGTTTCCCATGATAAAAACCCATCTGTTTCCACCAAAAAAGCTTTCAGTCGATCGTTTGCAACAGTTTTGCACCATTTCTGCGTGAATTGCAGAATGTCAGTTTTTTGCTGAAATTGTGACCGCGCGGCTTAGGGATTTTTTCAAAAAAAGGTGTTCAGACATCGAGGGCTAATTCTGTTTCCCATGATAAAAACCCATCTATTTCCACCGAAAAAGCTTTCAGTCGATCGTATGCAACAGTTTGGCACCATTTCTGAGTGAATTGCAGAACGTCAGATTTTTGCTGAAATTGTGACCGCGCGGCTTAGGGATTTTTTAAAAAAAGGTGTTCAGACGTCGAGGGCTAATTCTGTTTCCCATGATAAAAACCCATCTGTTTCCACCAAAAAAGCTTTCAGTCGATCGTTTGCAACAGTTTGGCACCATTTCTGAGTGAATTGCAGAATGTCAGATTTCTGCTGAAATTGTGACCGCGCGGCTTGGGGATTTTTTCAAAAAAAGTTGCTCAGACGAGGGCTAATTTTGTTTCCCATGATAAAAACCCATCTATTTCCACCAAAAAAGCTTTCAGTCGATCGTTTGCAACAGTTTTGCACCATTTCTGCGTGAATTGCAGAATGTCAGTTTTTTGCTGAAATTGTGACCGCGCGGCTTAGGGATTTTTTCAAAAAAAGGTGTTCAGACATCGAGGGCTAATTCTGTTTCCCATGATAAAAACCCATCTGTTTCCACCGAAAAAGCATTCAGTCGATCGTTTGCAACAGTTTGGCACCATTTCTGAGTGAATTGCAGAATGTCAGATTTTTCCTGAAATTGTGACCGGCTTAGGGATTTTTTCAAAAAAAGGTGTTCAGACATCGAGGGCGAATTCTGTTTCCCATGATAAAAACCCATCTGTTTCCACCGAAAAAGCTTTCAGTCGATCGTTTGCAACAGTTTGGCACCATTTCTCAGTGAATTGCAGAATGTCAGATTTTTGCTGAAATTGTGACCGCGCGGCTTAGGGATTTTTTCAAAAAAAGGTGTTCAGACATCGAGGGCTAATTCTGTTTCCCATGATAAAAACCCATCTATTTCCACCGAAAAAGCTTTCAGTCGATCGTTTGCAACAGTTTGGCACCATTTCTGAGTGAATTGCAGAACGTCAGATTTTTGCTGAAATTGTGACCGCGCGGCTTGGGGATTTTTTCAAAAAAAGTTGCTCAGACGTCACGGGCTAATTTTGTTTCCCACGATAAAAACCCATCTATTTCCACCAAAAAAGCTTTCAGTCGATCGATTGCAACAGTTTGGCCCCATTTCTGAGTGAATTGCACAACGTCAGATTTTGCTGAAATTGTGACCGCGCGACGTAGGGATTTTTTCCAAAAAAGGTGTTCAGACATCGAGGGCGAATTCTGTTTCCCATGATAAAAACCCATCTGTTTCCACCGAAAAAGCATTCAGTCGATCGTTTGCAACAGTGTGGCACCATTTCTGAGTGAATTGCAGAACGTCAGATTTTTGCTGAAATTGTGACCGCGCGGCTTAGGGATTTTTTTAAAAAAGGTGTTCAGACGTCGAGGGCTAATTCTGTTTCCCATGATAAAAACCCATCTGTTTCCACCGAAAAAGCTTTCAGTCGATTGTTTGCAACAGTTTGGCACCATTTCTGAGTGAATTGCAGAATGTCAGTTTTTTGCTGAAATTGTGACCGCGCGGCTTAGGGATTTTTTCAAAAAAAGGTGTTCAGACATCGAGGGCTAATTCTGTTTCCCATGATAAAAACCCATCTATTTCCACCGAAAAAGCTTTCAGTCGATCGTTTGCAACAGTTTGGCACCATTTCTGAGTGAATTGCAGAACGTCAGATTTTTGCTGAAATTGTGACCGCGCGGCTTGGGGATTTTTTCAAAAAAAGTTGCTCAGACGTCACGGGCTAATTTTGTTTCCCACGATAAAAACCCATCTATTTCCACCAAAAAAGCTTTCAGTCGATCGATTGCAACAGTTTGGCCCCATTTCTGAGTGAATTGCACAACGTCAGATTTTTGCTGAAATTGTGACCGCGCGACTTAGGGATTTTTTCCAAAAAAGGTGTTCAGACATCGAGGGCGAATTCTGTTTCCCATGATAAAAACCCATCTGTTTCCACCGAAAAAGCATTCAGTCGATCGTTTGCAACAGTGTGGCACCATTTCTGAGTGAATTGCAGAACGTCAGATTTTTGCTGAAATTGTGACCGCGCGGCTTAGGGATTTTTTTAAAAAAGGTGTTCAGACGTCGAGGGCTAATTCTGTTTCCCATGATAAAAACCCATCTGTTTCCACCGAAAAAGCTTTCAGTCGATCGTTTGCAACAGTTTTGCACCATTTCTGCGTGAATTGCAGAATGTCAGATTTTTGCTGAAATTGTGACCGCGCGGCTTAGGGATTTTTTCAAAAAAAGGTGTTCAGACATCGAGGGCTAATTCTGTTTCCCATGATAAAAACCCATCTATTTCCACCGAAAAAGCTTTCAGTCGATCGTATGCAACAGTTTGGCACCATTTCTGAGTGAATTGCAGAACGTCAGATTTTTGCTGAAATTGTGACCGCGCGGCTTAGGGATTTTTTAAAAAAAGGTGTTCAGACGTCGAGGGCTAATTCTGTTTCCCATGATAAAAACCCATCTGTTTCCACCAAAAAAGCTTTCAGTCGATCGTTTGCAACAGTTTGGCACCATTTCTGAGTGAATTGCAGAATGTCAGATTTTTGCTGAAATTGTGACCGCGCGGCTTGGGGATTTTTTCAAAAAAAGTTGCTCAGACGAGGGCTAATTTTGTTTCCCATGATAAAAACCCATCTATTTCCACCAAAAAAGCTTTCAGTCGATCGTTTGGAACAGTTTGGCACCATTTCTGAGTGAATTGCAGAATGTCAGATTTTTGCTGAAATTGTGACCGGCTTAGGGATTTTTTCAAAAAAAGGTGTTCAGACATCGAGGGCGAATTCTGTTTCCCATGATAAAAACCCATCTGTTTCCACCGAAAAAGCATTCAGTCGATCGTTTGCAACAGTTTGGCACCATTTCTGAGTGAATTGCAGAACGTCAGATTTTTGCTGAAATTGTGACCGCGCGGCTTAGGGATTTTTTTAAAAAAGGTGTTCAGACGTCGAGGGCTAATTCTGTTTCCCATGATAAAAACCCATCTGTTTCCACCAAAAAAGCTTTCAGTCGATCGTTTGCAACAGTTTGGCACCATTTCTGAGTGAATTGCAGAATGTCAGATTTTTCCTGAAATTGTGACCGGCTTAGGGATTTTTTCAAAAAAAGGTGTTCAGGCATCGAGGGCGAATTCTGTTTCCCATGATAAAAACCCATCTGTTTCCACCGAAAAAGCTTTCAGTCGATCGTTTGCAACAGTTTGGCACCATTTCTGAGTGAATTGCAGAATGTCAGATTTTTGCTGAAATTGTGACCGCGCGGCTTAGGGATTTTTTCAAAAAAAGGTGTTCAGACATCGAGGGCTAATTCTGTTTCCCATGATAAAAACCCATCTATTTCCACCGAAAAAGCTTTCA
>NC_139542.1:68813932-68975167 GCF_965153285.1 Podarcis tiliguerta | reverse complement strand
CAAAAATGGTGCCAAACGCTTGCACATGCTCCCCTGAAAGGTTTGGCAGTCGAAACAGAAGGCTTTTATCACAGGACAAGAAATCAGCCCTCAACAACTTAACTGGCGAAAAAAGGTTTTTTGAAAGAATTGCTAAGCCCCGGGGTCACTATTTCAGCAAAAATCTGACTTTTGGCAATTCACTCAAAAATGGTGCCAAACGCTTGCAAATGCTCCCCTGAAAGTTTTGGCAGTCGAAACAGAAGGCTTTTTATCACAGGACAAGAAATCAGCCCTCAACAACTTAACCGGCGAAAAAAGATTTTTGAAAAATCCCTAATCCCCGGGGTCACAATTTCAGCAAAAATCTGACTTTTGGCAATTCACTCAAAAATGGTGCCAAAGGCTTGTAAATGCTCCCCTGAAAGTTTTGGCAGTAGAAACAGAAGGCTTTTTATCACAGGACAAGAAATCAACCCTCAACAACTTAACCGGCGGAAAAAGATTTTTTGAAAAAATCCCTAAGCCCCGGGGTCAGAATTTCAGCAAAAATATGACTTTTGGCAATTCACTCAAAAATGGTGCCAAACGCTTGCAAATGCTCCCCTGAGAAGATTTGGCAGTCGAAACAGAAGGCTTTTTATCACAGAACAAGAAATCAGCCCTCAAGAACTTAACCGGAGGAAAAGATTTTTGAAAAATCTGAATTTTGGCAATTCACTCAAAAATAGTGCCAAACGCTTGCAAATGCTCCCCTGAAAGGTTTGGCAGTCGAAACAGAAGGCTTTTTATCACAGGACAAGAAATCAGCCCTCAACAACTTAACTGGCGAAAAAAATTTTTTTGAAAAAATTGCTAAGCCCCGGGGTCACTATTTCAGCAAAAATCTGACTTTTGGCAATTCACTCAAAAATGGTGCCAAACGCTTGCAAATGCTCCCCTAAGAGGTTTGGCAGTCAAATCAGAAGGCTTTTTATCACAGAACAAGAAATCAGCCCTCTGCAACTTAACCGGCGGAAAATGATTTTTTTGAAAAAATCCCTAAGCCCCGGGGTCACAATTTCAGCAAAAATCTGACTTTTGGCAATTCACTCAAAAATGGTGCCAAAGGCTTGTAAATGCTCCCCTGAAAGTTTTGGCAGTAGAAACAGAAGGCTTTTTATCACAGGACAAGAAATCAACCCTCAACACTTAACCGGCGGAAAAAGATTTTTTGAAAAATCCCTAAGCCCCGGGGTCACCATTTCAGCAAAAATATGACTTTGGCAATTCACTCAAAAGTGGTGCCAAACGCTTGCAAATGCTCCCCTGAGAGATTTGGCAGTCGAAACAGAAGGCTTTTTATCACAGAACAAGAAATCAGCCTCAAGAACTAACCGGAGGAAAAAGATTTTTTGAAAAATCTGAATTTTGGCAATTCACTCAAAAATAGTGCCAAACGCTTGCAAATGCTCCCCTGAAAGGTTTGGCAGTCGAAACAGAAGGCTTTTTATCACATGACAAGAAATCAGCCCTCAACAGCTTAACTGGCGAAGAAAGATTTTTTGAAAAAATCCCTAAGCCCCAAGGTCACAATTTCAGCAAAAATCTGACTTTTGGCAATTCACTCAAAAATGGTGCCAAAGGCTTGCAAATGCTCCCCTGAAAGGTTTGGCAGTAGAAACAGAAGGCTTTTTATCACAGGACAAGAAATCAACCCTCAACAACTTAACCGGCGGAAAAAGATTTTTTGAAAAAATCCCTAAGCCCCGGGGGTCACAATTTCAGCAAAAATCTGACTTTTGGCAATTCACTCAAAAATGGTGCCAAACGTTTGCAAATGCTCCCCTGAAAGGTTTGGCAGTCGAAACAGAAGGCTTTTTATCACAGGACACGAAATCAGCCCTCGACAACTTAACCAGTGGAAAAAGATTTTTTGAAAAAATCCCTAAGTCCCGGGGTCACAATTTCAGCAAATATCTGACTTTTGGCAATTCACTCAAAAATGGTGCCAAACCTTTGCAAATGCTCCCCTGAAAGTTTTGGCAGTCGAAACAGAAGGCTTTTTATCACAGGACAAGAAATCAACCCTCAACAACTTAACCGGCGGAAAAAGATTTTTTGAAAAAATCCCTAAGCCCCGGGGTCACAATTTCAGCAAAAATCTGACTTTTGGCAATTCACTCAAAAATGGTGCCAAACGCTTGCAAATGCTCCCCTGAAAGGTTTGGCAGTCGAAACAGAAGGCTTTTTATCACAGGACACGAAATCAGCCCTCGACAACTTAACCGGCGGAAAAAGATTTTTTGAAAAAATCCCTAAGCCCCGGGGTCACAATTTCAGCAAAAATCTGACTTTTGGCAATTCACTCAAAAATGGTGCCAAACGTTTGCAAATGCTCCCCTGAAAGGTTTGGCAGTCGAAACAGAAGGCTTTTTATCACAGGACACGAAATCAGCCCTCGACAACTTAACCGGCGGAAAAAGATTTTTTGAAAAAATCCCTAAGCCCCGGGATCACAATTTCAGCAAAAATCTGACTTTTGGCAATTCACTCAAAAATGGTGCCAAACGTTTGCAAATGCTCCCCTGAAAGGTTTGGCAGTCGAAACAGAAGGCTTTTTATCACAGGACAAGAAATCAGCACTCAACAACTTAACCGGCGGAAAAAGATTTTTTGAAAAAAATCCCTAAGCCCCAGGGTCACAATTTCAGCAAAAATCTGACTTTTGGCAATTCACTCAAAAATGGTGCCAAACGCTTGCAAATGCTCCCCTGAAAGTTTTGGCAGTCGAAACAGAAGGCTTTTTATCACAGGACAAGAAATCAGCCCTCACCAACTTAACCGGCGAAAACAGATTTTTTGAAAAAATCCCTAAGCCCCGGGGTCACAATTTCAGCAAAAATCTGACTTTTGGCAATACATTCAAAAATGGTGCCAATAACTTGCATATGGTCCCCTAAAAGGTTTGGCAGTTGAAAGAGAAGGCTTTTTATCACAGGACAAGAAATCAGCCCTCAACAACTTAACCGGCGGAAAAAGATTTTTTGAAAAAATCCCTAAGCCCCGGGGTCACAATTTCAGCAAAAATCTGACTTTTGGCAATTCACTCAAAAATGGTGCCAAACGCTTGCAAATGCTCCCCTGAGAGGTTTGGCAGTCGAAACAGAAGGCTTTTTATCACAGAACAAGAAATCAGCCCTCAAGAACTTAACCGGCGGAAAAAGATTTTTTGAAAAATCTGAATTTTGGCAATCCACTCAAAAATGGTGCCAAACGCTTGCACATGCTCCCCTGAAAGGTTTGGCAGTCGAAACAGAAGGCTTTTTATCACAGGACAAGAAATCAGCCCTCAACAACTTAACTGGCGAAAAAAGGTTTTTTGAAAGAATTGCTAAGCCCCGGGGTCACTATTTCAGCAAAAATCTGACTTTTGGCAATTCACTCAAAAATGGTGCCAAACGCTTGCAAACGCTCCCCTGAAAGTTTTGGCAGTCGAAACAGAAGGCTTTTTATCACAGGACAAGAAATCAGCCCTCAACAACTTAACCGGCGAAAAAAGATTTTTTGAAAAAATCCCTAATCCCCGGGGTCACAATTTCAGCAAAAATCTGACTTTTGGCAATTCACTCAAAAATGGTGCCAAAGGCTTGTAAATGCTCCCCTGAAAGTTTTGGCAGTAGAAACAGAAGGCTTTTTATCACAGGACAAGAAATCAACCCTCAACAACTTAACCGGCGGAAAAAGATTTTTTGAAAAAATCCCTAAGCCCCGGGGTCAGAATTTCAGCAAAAATATGACTTTTGGCAATTCACTCAAAAATGGTGCCAAACGCTTGCAAATGCTCCCCTGAGAGATTTGGCAGTCGAAACAGAAGGCTTTTTATCACAGAACAAGAAATCAGCCCTCAAGAACTTAACCGGAGGAAAAAGATTTTTTGAAAAATCTGAATTTTGGCAATTCACTCAAAAATAGTGCCAAACGCTTGCAAATGCTCCCCTGAAAGGTTTGGCAGTCGAAACAGAAGGCTTTTTATCACAGGACAAGAAATCAGCCCTCAACAACTTAACTGGCGAAAAAAATTTTTTTGAAAAAATTGCTAAGCCCCGGGGTCACTATTTCAGCAAAAATCTGATTTTTGGCAATTCACTCAAAAATGGTGCCAAACGCTTGCAAATGCTCCCCTAAGAGGTTTGGCAGTCAAATCAGAAGGCTTTTTATCACAGAACAAGAAATCAGCCCTCTGCAACTTAACCGGCGGAAAATGATTTTTTGAAAAAATCCCTAAGCCCCGGGGTCACAATTTCAGCAAAAATCTGACTTTTGGCAATTCACTCAAAAATGGTGCCAAAGGCTTGTAAATGCTCCCCTGAAAGTTTTGGCAGTAGAAACAGAAGGCTTTTTATCACAGGACAAGAAATCAACCCTCAACAACTTAACCGGCGGAAAAAGATTTTTTGAAAAAATCCCTAAGCCCCGGGGTCACCATTTCAGCAAAAATATGACTTTGGGCAATTCACTCAAAAGTGGTGCCAAACGCTTGCAAATGCTCCCCTGAGAGATTTGGCAGTCGAAACAGAAGGCTTTTTATCACAGAACAAGAAATCAGCCCTCAAGAACTTAACCGGAGGAAAAAGATTTTTTGAAAAATCTGAATTTTGGCAATTCACTCAAAAATAGTGCCAAACGCTTGCAAATGCTCCCCTGAAAGGTTTGGCAGTCGAAACAGAAGGCTTTTTATCACATGACAAGAAATCAGCCCTCAACAACTTAACTGGCGAAGAAAGATTTTTTGAAAAAATCCCTAAGCCCCAAGGTCACAATTTCAGCAAAAATCTGACTTTTGGCAATTCACTCAAAAATGGTGCCAAAGGCTTGCAAATGCTCCCCTGAAAGGTTTGGCAGTAGAAACAGAAGGCTTTTTATCACAGGACAAGAAATCAACCCTCAACAACTTAACCGGCGGAAAAAGATTTTTTGAAAAAATCCCTAAGCCCCGGGGGTCACAATTTCAGCAAAAATCTGACTTTTGGCAATTCACTCAAAAATGGTGCCAAACGTTTGCAAATGCTCCCCTGAAAGGTTTGGCAGTCGAAACAGAAGGCTTTTTATCACAGGACACGAAATCAGCCCTCGACAACTTAACCAGTGGAAAAAGATTTTTTGAAAAAATCCCTAAGTCCCGGGGTCACAATTTCAGCAAATATCTGACTTTTGGCAATTCACTCAAAAATGGTGCCAAACCTTTGCAAATGCTCCCCTGAAAGTTTTGGCAGTCGAAACAGAAGGCTTTTTATCACAGGACAAGAAATCAACCCTCAACAACTTAACCGGCGGAAAAAGATTTTTTGAAAAAATCCCTAAGCCCCGGGGTCACAATTTCAGCAAAAATCTGACTTTTGGCAATTCACTCAAAAATGGTGCCAAACGCTTGCAAATGCTCCCCTGAAAGGTTTGGCAGTCGAAACAGAAGGCTTTTTATCACAGGACACGAAATCAGCCCTCGACAACTTAACCGGCGGAAAAAGATTTTTTGAAAAAATCCCTAAGCCCCGGGGTCACAATTTCAGCAAAAATCTGACTTTTGGCAATTCACTCAAAAATGGTGCCAAACGTTTGCAAATGCTCCCCTGAAAGGTTTGGCAGTCGAAACAGAAGGCTTTTTATCACAGGACACGAAATCAGCCCTCGACAACTTAACCGGCGGAAAAAGATTTTTTGAAAAAATCCCTAAGCCCCGGGATCACAATTTCAGCAAAAATCTGACTTTTGGCAATTCACTCAAAAATGGTGCCAAACGTTTGCAAATGCTCCCCTGAAAGGTTTGGCAGTCGAAACAGAAGGCTTTTTATCACAGGACAAGAAATCAGCCCTCAACAACTTAACCGGCGGAAAAAGATTTTTTGAAAAAAATCCCTAAGCCCCAGGGTCACAATTTCAGCAAAAATCTGACTTTTGGCAATTCACTCAAAAATGGTGCCAAACGCTTGCAAATGCTCCCCTGAAAGTTTTGGCAGTCGAAACAGAAGGCTTTTTATCACAGGACAAGAAATCAGCCCTCACCAACTTAACCGGCGAAAACAGATTTTTTGAAAAAATCCCTAAGCCCCGGGGTCACAATTTCAGCAAAAATCTGACTTTTGGCAATACATTCAAAAATGGTGCCAATAACTTGCATATGGTCCCCTAAAAGGTTTGGCAGTTGAAAGAGAAGGCTTTTTATCACAGGACAAGAAATCAGCCCTCAACAACTTAACCGGCGGAAAAAGATTTTTTGAAAAAATCCCTAAGCCCCGGGGTCACAATTTCAGCAAAAATCTGACTTTTGGCAATTCACTCAAAAATGGTGCCAAACGCTTGCAAATGCTCCCCTGAGAGGTTTGGCAGTCGAAACAGAAGGCTTTTTATCACAGAACAAGAAATCAGCCCTCAAGAACTTAACCGGCGGAAAAAGATTTTTTGAAAAATCTGAATTTTGGCAATCCACTCAAAAATGGTGCCAAACGCTTGCACATGCTCCCCTGAAAGGTTTGGCAGTCGAAACAGAAGGCTTTTTATCACAGGACAAGAAATCAGCCCTCAACAACTTAACTGGCGAAAAAAGGTTTTTTGAAAGAATTGCTAAACCCCGGGGTCACTATTTCAGCAAAAATCTGACTTTTGGCAATTCACTCAAAAATGGTGCCAAACGCTTGCAAATGCTCCCCTGAAAGTTTTGGCAGTCGAAACAGAAGGCTTTTTATCACAGGACAAGAAATCAGCCCTCAACAACTTAACCGGCGAAAAAAGATTTTTTGAAAAAATCCCTAATCCCCGGGGTCACAATTTCAGCAAAAATCTGACTTTTGGCAATTCACTCAAAAATGGTGCCAAAGGCTTGTAAATGCTCCCCTGAAAGTTTTGGCAGTAGAAACAGAAGGCTTTTTATCACAGGACAAGAAATCAACCCTCAACAACTTAACCGGCGGAAAAAGATTTTTTGAAAAAATCCCTAAGCCCCGGGGTCAGAATTTCAGCAAAAATATGACTTTTGGCAATTCACTCAAAAATGGTGCCAAACGCTTGCAAATGCTCCCCTGAGAGATTTGGCAGTCGAAACAGAAGGCTTTTTATCACAGAACAAGAAATCAGCCCTCAAGAACTTAACCGGAGGAAAAAGATTTTTTGAAAAATCTGAATTTTGGCAATTCACTCAAAAATAGTGCCAAACGCTTGCAAATGCTCCCCTGAAAGGTTTGGCAGTCGAAACAGAAGGCTTTTTATCACAGGACAAGAAATCAGCCCTCAACAACTTAACTGGCGAAAAAAATTTTTTTGAAAAAATTGCTAAGCCCCGGGGTCACTATTTCAGCAAAAATCTGACTTTTGGCAATTCACTCAAAAATGGTGCCAAACGCTTGCAAATGCTCCCCTAAGAGGTTTGGCAGTCAAATCAGAAGGCTTTTTATCACAGAACAAGAAATCAGCCCTCTGCAACTTAACCGGCGGAAAATGATTTTTTGAAAAAATCCCTAAGCCCCGGGGTCACAATTTCAGCAAAAATCTGACTTTTGGCAATTCACTCAAAAATGGTGCCAAAGGCTTGTAAATGCTCCCCTGAAAGTTTTGGCAGTAGAAACAGAAGGCTTTTTATCACAGGACAAGAAATCAACCCTCAACAACTTAACCGGCGGAAAAAGATTTTTTGAAAAAATCCCTAAGCCCCGGGGTCACCATTTCAGCAAAAATATGACTTTGGGCAATTCACTCAAAAGTGGTGCCAAACGCTTGCAAATGCTCCCCTGAGAGATTTGGCAGTCGAAACAGAAGGCTTTTTATCACAGAACAAGAAATCAGCCCTCAAGAACTTAACCGGAGGAAAAAGATTTTTTGAAAAATCTGAATTTTGGCAATTCACTCAAAAATAGTGCCAAACGCTTGCAAATGCTCCCCTGAAAGGTTTGGCAGTCGAAACAGAAGGCTTTTTATCACATGACAAGAAATCAGCCCTCAACAACTTAACTGGCGAAGAAAGATTTTTTGAAAAAATCCCTAAGCCCCAAGGTCACAATTTCAGCAAAAATCTGACTTTTGGCAATTCACTCAAAAATGGTGCCAAAGGCTTGCAAATGCTCCCCTGAAAGGTTTGGCAGTAGAAACAGAAGGCTTTTTATCACAGGACAAGAAATCAACCCTCAACAACTTAACCGGCGGAAAAAGATTTTTTGAAAAAATCCCTAAGCCCCGGGGGTCACAATTTCAGCAAAAATCTGACTTTTGGCAATTCACTCAAAAATGGTGCCAAACGTTTGCAAATGCTCCCCTGAAAGGTTTGGCAGTCGAAACAGAAGGCTTTTTATCACAGGACACGAAATCAGCCCTCGACAACTTAACCAGTGGAAAAAGATTTTTTGAAAAAATCCCTAAGTCCCGGGGTCACAATTTCAGCAAATATCTGACTTTTGGCAATTCACTCAAAAATGGTGCCAAACCTTTGCAAATGCTCCCCTGAAAGTTTTGGCAGTCGAAACAGAAGGCTTTTTATCACAGGACAAGAAATCAACCCTCAACAACTTAACCGGCGGAAAAAGATTTTTTGAAAAAATCCCTAAGCCCCGGGGTCACAATTTCAGCAAAAATCTGACTTTTGGCAATTCACTCAAAAATGGTGCCAAACGCTTGCAAATGCTCCCCTGAGAGTTTTGGAAGTCGAAACAGAAGGCTTTTTATCACAGAACAAGAAATCAGCCCTCTGCAACTTAACCAGCGGAAAAAGATTTTTTGAAAAAATCCCTAAGCCCCAGGGTCACAATTTCAGCAAAAATCTGACTTTTGGCAATTCACTCAAAAATGGTGCCAAACGCTTGCAAATGCTCGCCTGAAAGTTTTGGCAGTCGAAACAGAAGGCTTTTTATCACAGGACAAGAAATGAGCCCTCACCAACTTAACCGGCGAAAACAGATTTTTTGAAAAAATCCCTAAGCCCCGGGGTCACAATTTCAGCAAATATCTGACTTTTGGCAATTCACTCAAAAATGGTGCCAAACGCTTGCAAATGCTCCCCTGAGAGGTTTGGCAGTCAAATCAGAAGGCTTTTTATCACAGGACAAGAAATCAACCCTGAACAACTTAACCGGCGGAAAAAGATTTTTTGAAAAAATCCCTAAGCCCCGGGGTCACAATTTCAGCAAAAATCTGACTTTTGGCAATTCACTCAAAAATGGTGCCAAACGCTTGCAAATGGTCTCCTGAAAGGTTTGCCAGTCAAATCAGAAGGCTTTTTATCACAGAACAATAAATCAGCCCTCTGCAACTTAACCAGCGGAAAAAGATTTTTTGAAAAAATCGCTAAGCCCCGGGGTCACAATTTCAGCAAAAATCTGACTTTTGGCAATACATTCAAAAATGGTGCCAATCACTTGCATATGGTCCCCTGAAAGGTTTGGCAGTCGAAACAGAAGGCTTTTTATCACAGGACAAGAAATCAGCCCTCGACAACTTAACTGGCGAAAAAAGATTTTTTGAAAAAATTCCTAAGCCCCGGGGTCACAATTTCAGCAAAAATCAGACTTTTGGCAATTCACTCAAAAATGGTGCCAAACGCTTGCAAATGCTCCCCTGAGATGTTTGGCAGTCAAATCAGAAGGCTTTTTATCACAGAACAAGAAATCAGCCCTCAACAACTTAACCGGCGGAAAAAGATTTTTTGAAAAAAATCCCTAAGCCCCAGGGTCACAATTTCAGCAAAAATCTGACTTTTGGCAATTCACTCAAAAATGGTGCCAAACGCTTGCAAATGCTCCCCTGAGAGGTTTGGCAGTCAAATCAGAAGGCTTTTTATCACAGGACAAGAAATCAACCCTCTGCAACTTAACCAGCGGAAAAAGATTTTTTGAAAAAATCGCTAAGCCCCGGGGTCACAATTTCAGCAAAAATCTGACTTTTGGCAATACATTCAAAAATGGTGCCAATCTCTTGCATATGGTCCCCTAAAAGGTTTGGCAGTTGAAAGAGAAGGCTTTTTATCACAGGACAAGAAATCAGCTCTCAACAACTTAACCGGCAGAAAAAGATTTTTTGAAAAAATCCCTAAGCCCCGGGGTCACAATTTCAGCAAAAATCTGACTTTTGGCAATTCACTCAAAAATGGTGCCAAACGCTTGCAAATGCTCCCCTGAGAGTTTTGGCAGTCGAAACAGAAGGCCTTTTATCACAGAACAAGAAATCAGCCCTCAAGAACTTAACCGGCGGAAAAAGATTTTTTGAAAAATCTGAATTTTGGCAATTCACTCAAAAATGGTTCCAAACGCTTGCACATGCTCCCCTGAAAGGTTTGGCAGTCGAAACAGAAGGCTTTTTATCACAGGACAAGAAATCAGCCCTCAACAACTTAACTGGCGGAAAAAGATTTTTTGAAAAAATCCCTAAGCCCCGGGGGAGCAATTTCAGCAAAAATCTGACTTTCGGCAATTCACTCAAAAATGGTGCCAAACGCTTGCAAATGGTCTCCTGAAAGGTTTGCCAGTCAAATCAGAAGGCTTTTTATCACAGAACAAGAAATCAGCCCTCTGCAACTTAACCAGCGGAAAAAGATTTTTTGAAAAAATCCCTAAGCCCCGGGGTCACAATTTCAGCAAAAATCTGACTTTTGGCAATACATTCAAAAATGGTGCCAATCACTTGCATATGGTCCCCTAAAAGGTTTGGCAGTTGAAAGAGAAGGCTTTTTATCACAGGACAAGAAATCAGCCCTCAACAACTTAACCGGCGGAAAAAGATTTTTTGAAAAAATCCCTAAGCCCCGGGGTCACAATTTCAGCAAAAATCTGACTTTTGGCAATTCACTCAAAAATGGTGCCAAATGCTTGCAAATGCTCCCCTGAGAGGTTTGGCAGTCGAAACAGAAGGCTTTTTATCACAGAACAAGAAATCAGCCCTCAAGAACTTAACAGGCGGAAAAAGATTTTTTGAAAAATCTGACTTTTGGCAATTCACTCAAAAATGGTGCCAAACGTTTGCAAATGCAAAAGGTTTGGCAGTCGAAACAGAAGGCTTTTTATCACAGGACAAGAAATCAACCCTCAACAACTTAACAGGCGGAAAAAGATTTTTTCAAAAAAATCCCTAAACCCCGGGGTCACAATTTCAGCAAAAATCTGACTTTTGGCAATTCACTCAAAAATGGTGCCAAACGTTTGCAAATGCTCCCCTGAAAGGTTTGGCAGTCGAAACAGAAGGCTTTTTATCACAGGACACGAAATCAGCCCTCGACAACTTAACCGGCGGAAAAAGATTTTTTGAAAAAATCCCTCAGCCCCGGGATCACAATTTCAGCAAAAATCTGACTTTTGGCAATTCACTCAAAAATGGTGCCAAACGTTTGCAAATGCTCCCCTGAAAGGTTTGGCAGTCGAAACAGAAGGCTTTTTATCACAGGACAAGAAATCAGCCCTCGACAACTTAACCGGCGGAAAAAGATTTTTTGAAAAAATCCCTAAGCCCCGGGATCACAATTTCAGCAAAAATCTGACTTTTGGCAATTCACTCAAAAATGGTGCCAAACGTTTGCAAATGCTCCCATGAAAGGTTTGGCAGTCGAAACAGAAGGCTTTTTATCACAGGACACGAAATCAGCCCTCAACAACTTAACCGGCGGAAAAAGATTTTTTGAAAAAATCCCTAAGCCCCGGGATCACAATTTCAGCAAAAATCTGACTTTTGGCAATTCACTCAAAAATGGTGCCAAACGTTTTCAAATGCTCCCCTGAAAGGTTTGGCAGTCGAAACAGAAGGCTTTTTATCACAGGACAAGAAATCAGCCCTCAACAACTTAACCGGCGGAAAAAGATTTTTTGAAAAAATCCCTAAGCCCCGGGGTCACAATTTCAGCAAAAATCTGACTTTTGGCAATTCACTCAAAAATGGTGCCAAACGTTTGCAAATGCTCCCCTGAAAGGTTTGGCAGTCGAAACAGAAGGCTTTTTATCACAGGACACGAAATCAGCCCTCGACAACTTAACCAGCGGAAAAAGATTTTTTGAAAAAATCCCTAAGCCCCGGGGGAGCAATTTCAGCAAAAATCTGACTTTTGGCAATTCACTCAAAAATGGTGCCAAACGCTTGCAAATGGTCTCCTGAAAGGTTTCCCAGTCAAATCAGAAGGCTTTTTATCACAGAACAAGAAATCAGCCCTCTGCAACTTAACCAGCGGAAAAAGATTTTTTGAAAAAATCGCTAAGCCCCGGGGTCACAATTTCAGCAAAAATCTGACTTTTGGCAATACATTCAAAAATGGTGCCAATCACTTGCATATGGTCCCCTGAAAGGTTTGGCAGTTGAAAGAGAAGGCTTTTTATCACAGGACAAGAAATCAGCCCTCAACAACTTAACCGGCGGAAAAAGATTTTTTGAAAAAATCCCTAAGCCCCGGGGTCACAATTTCAGCAAAAAACTGACTTTTGGCAATTCACTCAAAAATGGTGCCAAACGCTTGCAAATGCTCCCCTGAGAGGTTTGGCAGTCGAAACAGAAGGCTTTTTATCACAGAACAAGAAATCAGCCCTCAAGAACTTAACCGGCGGAAAAAGATTTTTTGAAAAATCTGAATTTTGGCAATTCACACAAAAATGGTGCCAAACGCTTGCACATGCTCCCCTGAAAGGTTTGGCAGTCGAAACAGAAGGCTTTTTATCACAGGACAAGAAATCAGCCCTCAACAACTTAACTGGCGAAAAAAGATTTTTTGAAAAAATCCCTAAGCCCCGGGGGTCACAATTTCAGCAAAAATCAGACTTTTGGCAATGCACTCAAAAATGGTGCCAAACGTTTGCAAATGCTCCCCTGAAAGGTTTGGCAGTCGAAACAGAAGGCTTTTTATCACAGGACACGAAATCAGCCCTCGACAACTTAACCGGCGGAAAAAGATTTTTTGAAAAAATCCCTAAGCCCCGGGGTCACAATTTCAGCAAAAATCTGACTTTTGGCAATTCACTCAAAATTGGTGCCAAACATTTGCAAATGCAAAAGGTTTGGCACTCGAAACAGAAGGCTTTTTATCACAGGACAAGAAATCAACCCTCAACAACTTAACCGACGGAAAATGATTTTTTGAAAAAATCCCTAAGCCCCGGGGTCACAATTTCAGCAAAAATCTGACTTTTGGCAATTCACTCAAAAATGGTGCCAAACGCTTGCAAATGGTCTCCTGAAAGGTTTGCCAGTCAAATCAGAAGGCTTTTTATCACAGAACAAGAAATCAGCCCTCAAGAACTTAACCGGCGGAAAAAGATTTTTTGAAAAATCTGAATTTTGGCAATTCACTCAAAAATGGTGCCAAACGCTTGCACATGCTCCCCTGAAAGGTTTGGCAGTCGAAACAGAAGGCTTTTTATCACAGGACACGAAATCAGCCCTCAACAACTTAACCAGCGGAAAAAGATTTTTTGAAAAATCTGAATTTTGGCAATTCACTCAAAAATGGTGCCAAACGCTTGCAAATGGTCTCCTGAAAGGTTTGCCAGTCAAATCAGAAGGCTTTTTATCACAGAACAAGAAATGAGCCCTCTGCAACTTAAACAGCGGAAAAAGATTTTTTGAAAAAATCGCGAAGCCCCAGGGTCACAATTTCAGCAAAAATCTGACTTTTGGCAATACATTCAAAAATGGTGCCAATCACTTGCATATGGTCCCCTAAAAGGTTTGGCAGTTGAAAGAGAAGGCTTTTTATCACAGGACAAGAAATCTGCCCTCAACAACTTAACCGGCGGAAAAAGATTTTTTGAAAAAATCCCTAAGCCCCGGGGTCACAATTTCAGCAAAAATCTGACTTTTGGCAATTCACTCAAAAATGGTGCCAAACGCTTGCAAATGCTCCCCTGAGAGGTTTGGCAGTCGAAACAGAAGGCTTTTTATCAAAGAACAAGAAATCAGCCCTCAAGAACTTAACCGGCGGAAAAAGATTTTTTGAAAAATCTGAATTTTGGCAATTCACTCAAAAATGGTGCCAAACGCTTGCACATGCTCCCCTGAAAGGTTTGGCAGTCGAAACAGAAGGCTTTTTATCACAGGACAAGAAATCAGCCCTCAACAACTTAACTGGCGAAAAAAGATTTTTTGAAAAAATCCCTAAGCCCCGGGGGTCACAATTTCAGCAAAAATCAGACTTTTGGCAATTCACTCAAAAATGGTGCCAAACGTTTGCAAATGCTCCCCTGAAAGGTTTGGCAGTCGAAACAGAAGGCTTTTTATCACAGGACACGAAATCAGCCCTCGACAACTTAACCGGCCGAAAAAGATTTTTTGAAAAAATCCCTAAGCCCCGGGGTCACAATTTCAGCAAAAATCTGACTTTTGGCAATTCACTCAAAAATGGTGCCAAACGTTTGCAAATGCAAAAGGTTTGGCAGTCGAAACAGAAGGCTTTTTATCACAGGACAAGAAATCAACCCTCAACAACTTAACCGACGGAAAATGATTTTTTGAAAAAATCCCTAAGCCCCGGGGTCACAATTTCAGCAAAAATCTGACTTTTGGCAATTCACTCAAAAATGGTGCCAAACGCTTGCAAATGCTCCCCTGAGAGTTTTGGCAGTCGAAACAGAAGGCTTTTTATCACAGAACAAGAAATCAGCCCTCTGCAACTTAACCGGCGGAAAAAGATTTTTTGAAAAAATCGCTAAGCCCCGGGGTCACAATTTCAGCAAAAATCTGACTTTTGGCAATTCACTCAAAAATGGTGCCAAACGTTTGCAAATGCTCCCCTGAAAGGTTTGGCAGTCGAAACAGAAGGCTTTTTATCACAGGACACGAAATCAGCCCTCGACAACTTAACCGGCGGAAAAAGATTTTTTGAAAAAATCCCTAAGCCCCGGGGTCACAATTTCAACAAAAATCTGACTTTTGGCAATACATTCAAAAATGGTGCCAATCACTTGCATATGGTCCCCTAAAAGGTTTGGCAGTTGAAAGAGAAGGCTTTTTATCACAGGACAAGAAATCAGCCCTCAACAACTTCACCGGCGGAAAAAGATTTTTTGAAAAAATCCCTAAGCCCCGGGGAAACAATTTCAGCAAAAATATGACTTTTGGCAATTCACTCAAAAATGGTGCCAAATGCTTGCAAATGCTCCCCTGAGAGGTTTGGCAGTCGAAACAGAAGGCTTTTTATCACAGAACAAGAAATCAGCCCTCAAGAACTTAACAGGCGGAAAAAGATTTTTTGAAAAATCTGACTTTTGGCAATTCACTCAAAAATGGTGCCAAACGTTTGCAAATGCAAAAGGTTTGGCAGTCGAAACAGAAGGCTTTTTATCACAGGACAAGAAATCAACCCTCAACAACTTAACAGGCGGAAAAAGATTTTTTCAAAAAAATCCCTAAACCCCGGGGTCACAATTTCAGCAAAAATCTGACTTTTGGCAATTCACTCAAAAATGGTGCCAAACGTTTGCAAATGCTCCCCTGAAAGGTTTGGCAGTCGAAACAGAAGGCTTTTTATCACAGGACAAGAAATCAGCCCTCTGCAACTTAACCGGCGGAAAAAGATTTTTTGAAAAAATCGCTAAGCCCCGGGGTCACAATTTCAGCAAAAATCTGACTTTTGGCAATTCACTCAAAAATGGTGCCAAACGTTTGCAAATGCTCCCCTGAAAGGTTTGGCAGTCGAAACAGAAGGCTTTTTATCACAGGACACGAAATCAGCCCTCGACAACTTAACCGGCGGAAAAAGATTTTTTGAAAAAATCCCTAAGCCCCGGGGTCACAATTTCAACAAAAATCTGACTTTTGGCAATACATTCAAAAATGGTGCCAATCACTTGCATATGGTCCCCTAAAAGGTTTGGCAGTTGAAAGAGAAGGCTTTTTATCACAGGACAAGAAATCAGCCCTCAACAACTTCACCGGCGGAAAAAGATTTTTTGAAAAAATCCCTAAGCCCCGGGGAAACAATTTCAGCAAAAATATGACTTTTGGCAATTCACTCAAAAATGGTGCCAAATGCTTGCAAATGCTCCCCTGAGAGGTTTGGCAGTCGAAACAGAAGGCTTTTTATCACAGAACAAGAAATCAGCCCTCAAGAACTTAACAGGCGGAAAAAGATTTTTTGAAAAATCTGACTTTTGGCAATTCACTCAAAAATGGTGCCAAACGTTTGCAAATGCAAAAGGTTTGGCAGTCGAAACAGAAGGCTTTTTATCACAGGACAAGAAATCAACCCTCAACAACTTAACAGGCGGAAAAAGATTTTTTCAAAAAAATCCCTAAACCCCGGGGTCACAATTTCAGCAAAAATCTGACTTTTGGCAATTCACTCAAAAATGGTGCCAAACGTTTGCAAATGCTCCCCTGAAAGGTTTGGCAGTCGAAACAGAAGGCTTTTTATCACAGGACACGAAATCAGCCCTCGACAACTTAACCGGCGGAAAAAGATTTTTTGAAAAAATCCCTCAGCCCCGGGATCACAATTTCAGCAAAAATCTGACTTTTGGCAATTCACTCAAAAATGGTGCCAAACGTTTGCAAATGCTCCCCTGAAAGGTTTGGCAGTCGAAACAGAAGGCTTTTTATCACAGGACAAGAAATCAGCCCTCGACAACTTAACCGGCGGAAAAAGATTTTTTGAAAAAATCCCTAAGCCCCGGGATCACAATTTCAGCAAAAATCTGACTTTTGGCAATTCACTCAAAAATGGTGCCAAACGTTTGCAAATGCTCCCATGAAAGGTTTGGCAGTCGAAACAGAAGGCTTTTTATCACAGGACACGAAATCAGCCCTCAACAACTTAACCGGCGGAAAAAGATTTTTTGAAAAAATCCCTAAGCCCCGGGATCACAATTTCAGCAAAAATCTGACTTTTGGCAATTCACTCAAAAATGGTGCCAAACGTTTTCAAATGCTCCCCTGAAAGGTTTGGCAGTCGAAACAGAAGGCTTTTTATCACAGGACAAGAAATCAGCCCTCAACAAGTTAACCGGCGGAAAAAGATTTTTTGAAAAAATCCCTAAGCCCCGGGGTCACAATTTCAGCAAAAATCTGACTTTTGGCAATTCACTCAAAAATGGTGCCAAACGTTTGCAAATGCTCCCCTGAAAGGTTTGGCAGTCGAAACAGAAGGCTTTTTATCACAGGACACGAAATCAGCCCTCGACAACTTAACCAGCGGAAAAAGATTTTTTGAAAAAATCCCTAAGCCCCGGGGGAGCAATTTCAGCAAAAATCTGACTTTTGGCAATTCACTCAAAAATGGTGCCAAACGCTTGCAAATGGTCTCCTGAAAGGTTTCCCAGTCAAATCAGAAGGCTTTTTATCACAGAACAAGAAATCAGCCCTCTGCAACTTAACCAGCGGAAAAAGATTTTTTGAAAAAATCGCTAAGCCCCGGGGTCACAATTTCAGCAAAAATCTGACTTTTGGCAATACATTCAAAAATGGTGCCAATCACTTGCATATGGTCCCCTGAAAGGTTTGGCAGTTGAAAGAGAAGGCTTTTTATCACAGGACAAGAAATCAGCCCTCAACAACTTAACCGGCGGAAAAAGATTTTTTGAAAAAATCCCTAAGCCCCGGGGTCACAATTTCAGCAAAAATCTGACTTTTGGCAATTCACTCAAAAATGGTGCCAAACGCTTGCAAATGCTCCCCTGAGAGGTTTGGCAGTCGAAACAGAAGGCTTTTTATCACAGAACAAGAAATCAGCCCTCAAGAACTTAACCGGCGGAAAAAGATTTTTTGAAAAATCTGAATTTTGGCAATTCACACAAAAATGGTGCCAAACGCTTGCACATGCTCCCCTGAAAGGTTTGGCAGTCGAAACAGAAGGCTTTTTATCACAGGACAAGAAATCAGCCCTCAACAACTTAACTGGCGAAAAAAGATTTTTTGAAAAAATCCCTAAGCCCCGGGGGTCACAATTTCAGCAAAAATCAGACTTTTGGCAATGCACTCAAAAATGGTGCCAAACGTTTGCAAATGCTCCCCTGAAAGGTTTGGCAGTCGAAACAGAAGGCTTTTTATCACAGGACACGAAATCAGCCCTCGACAACTTAACCGGCGGAAAAAGATTTTTTGAAAAAATCCCTAAGCCCCGGGGTCACAATTTCAGCAAAAATCTGACTTTTGGCAATTCACTCAAAATTGGTGCCAAACATTTGCAAATGCAAAAGGTTTGGCACTCGAAACAGAAGGCTTTTTATCACAGGACAAGAAATCAACCCTCAACAACTTAACCGACGGAAAATGATTTTTTGAAAAAATCCCTAAGCCCCGGGGGAGCAATTTCAGCAAAAATCTGACTTTTGGCAATTCACTCAAAAATGGTGCCAAACGCTTGCAAATGGTCTCCTGAAAGGTTTGCCAGTCAAATCAGAAGGCTTTTTATCACAGAACAAGAAATCAGCCCTCAAGAACTTAACCGGCGGAAAAAGATTTTTTGAAAAATCTGAATTTTGGCAATTCACTCAAAAATGGTGCCAAACGCTTGCACATGCTCCCCTGAAAGGTTTGGCAGTCGAAACAGAAGGCTTTTTATCACAGGACACGAAATCAGCCCTCAACAACTTAACCAGCGGAAAAAGATTTTTTGAAAAATCTGAATTTTGGCAATTCACTCAAAAATGGTGCCAAACGCTTGCAAATGGTCTCCTGAAAGGTTTGCCAGTCAAATCAGAAGGCTTTTTATCACAGAACAAGAAATGAGCCCTCTGCAACTTAAACAGCGGAAAAAGATTTTTTGAAAAAATCGCGAAGCCCCAGGGTCACAATTTCAGCAAAAATCTGACTTTTGGCAATACATTCAAAAATGGTGCCAATCACTTGCATATGGTCCCCTAAAAGGTTTGGCAGTTGAAAGAGAAGGCTTTTTATCACAGGACAAGAAATCTGCCCTCAACAACTTAACCGGCGGAAAAAGATTTTTTGAAAAAATCCCTAAGCCCCGGGGTCACAATTTCAGCAAAAATCTGACTTTTGGCAATTCACTCAAAAATGGTGCCAAACGCTTGCAAATGCTCCCCTGAGAGGTTTGGCAGTCGAAACAGAAGGCTTTTTATCACAGAACAAGAAATCAGCCCTCAAGAACTTAACCGGCGGAAAAAGATTTTTTGAAAAATCTGAATTTTGGCAATTCACTCAAAAATGGTGCCAAACGCTTGCACATGCTCCCCTGAAAGGTTTGGCAGTCGAAACAGAAGGCTTTTTATCACAGGACAAAAAATCAGCCCTCAACAACTTAACTGGCGAAAAAAGATTTTTTGAAAAAATCCCTAAGCCCCGGGGGTCACAATTTCAGCAAAAATCAGACTTTTGGCAATTCACTCAAAAATGGTGCCAAACGTTTGCAAATGCTCCCCTGAAAGGTTTGGCAGTCGAAACAGAAGGCTTTTTATCACAGGACACGAAATCAGCCCTCGACAACTTAACCGGCGGAAAAAGATTTTTTGAAAAAATCCCTAAGCCCCGGGGTCACAATTTCAGCAAAAATCTGACTTTTGGCAATTCACTCAAAAATGGTGCCAAACGTTTGCAAATGCAAAAGGTTTGGCAGTCGAAACAGAAGGCTTTTTATCACAGGACAAGAAATCAACCCTCAACAACTTAACCGACGGAAAATGATTTTTTGAAAAAATCCCTAAGCCCCGGGGTCACAATTTCAGCAAAAATCTGACTTTTGGCAATTCACTCAAAAATGGTGCCAAACGCTTGCAAATGCTCCCCTGAGAGTTTTGGCAGTCGAAACAGAAGGCTTTTTATCACAGAACAAGAAATCAGCCCTCTGCAACTTAACCGGCGGAAAAAGATTTTTTGAAAAAATCGCTAAGCCCCGGGGTCACAATTTCAGCAAAAATCTGACTTTTGGCAATTCACTCAAAAATGGTGCCAAACGTTTGCAAATGCTCCCCTGAAAGGTTTGGCAGTCGAAACAGAAGGCTTTTTATCACAGGACACGAAATCAGCCCTCGACAACTTAACCGGCGGAAAAAGATTTTTTGAAAAAATCCCTAAGCCCCGGGGTCACAATTTCAACAAAAATCTGACTTTTGGCAATACATTCAAAAATGGTGCCAATCACTTGCATATGGTCCCCTAAAAGGTTTGGCAGTTGAAAGAGAAGGCTTTTTATCACAGGACAAGAAATCAGCCCTCAACAACTTCACCGGCGGAAAAAGATTTTTTGAAAAAATCCCTAAGCCCCGGGGAAACAATTTCAGCAAAAATATGACTTTTGGCAATTCACTCAAAAGTGGTGCCAAACGCTTGCAAATGCTCCCCTGAGAGATTTGGCAGTCGAAACAGAAGGCTTTTTATCACAGAACAAGAAATCAGCCCTCAAGAACTTAACCGGAGGAAAAAGATTTTTTGAAAAATCTGAATTTTGGCAATTCACTCAAAAATAGTGCCAAACGCTTGCAAATGCTCCCCTGAAAGGTTTGGCAGTCGAAACAGAAGGCTTTTTATCACAGGACAAGAAATCAGCCCTCAACAACTTAACTGGCGAAGAAAGATTTTTTGAAAAAATCCCTAAGCCCCAAGGTCACAATTTCAGCAAAAATCTGACTTTTGGCAATTCACTCAAAAATGGTGCCAAAGGCTTGCAAATGCTCCCCTAAGAGGTTTGGCAGTAGAAACAGAAGGCTTTTTATCACAGGACAAGAAATCAACCCTCAACAACTTAACCGGCGGAAAAAGATTTTTTGAAAAAATCCCTAAGCCCCGGGGGTCACAATTTCAGCAAAAATCTGACTTTTGGCAATTCACTCAAAAATGGTGCCAAACGTTTGCAAATGCTCCCCTGAAAGGTTTGGCAGTCGAAACAGAAGGCTTTTTATCACAGGACAAGAAATCAGCCCTCACCAACTTAACCGGCGAAAACAGATTTTTTAAAAAAATCCCTAAGCCCCGAGGTCATAATTTCAGCAAAAATCTGACTTTTGGCAATACATTCAAAAATGGTGCCAATAACTTGCATATGGTCCCCTAAAAGGTTTGGCAGTTGAAAGAGAAGGCTTTTTATCACAGGACAAGAAATCAGCCCTCAACAACTTAACCGGCGGAAAAAGATTTTCTGAAAAAATCCCTAAGCCCCGGGGTCACAATTTCAGCAAAAATCTGACTTTTGGCAATTCACTCAAAAATGGTGCCAAACGCTTGCAAATGCTCCCCTGAGAGGTTTGGCAGTCGAAACAGAAGGCTTTTTATCACAGAACAAGAAATCAGCCCTCAAGAACTTAACCGGCGGAAAAAGATTTTTTGAAAAATCTGAATTTTGGCAATTCACTCAAAAATGGTGCCAAACGCTTGAACATGCTCCCCTGAAAGGTTTGGCAGTCGAAACAGAAGGCTTTTTATCACAGGACACGAAATCAGCCCTCGACAACTTAACCGGCGGAAAAAGATTTTTTGAAAAAATCCCTAAGCCCCGGGGTCACAATTTCAGCAAAAATCTGACTTTTGGCAATTCACTCAAAAATGGTGCCAAACGCTTGCAAATGCAAAAGGTTTGGCAGTCGAAACAGAAGGCTTTTTATCACAGGACAAGAAATCAACCCTCAACAACTTAACCGACGGAAAATGATTTTTTGAAAAAATCCCTAAGCCCCGGGGTCACAATTTCAGCAAAAATCTGACTTTTGGCAATTCACTCAAAAATGGTGCCAAACGTTTGCAAATGCTCCCCTGAAAGGTTTGGCAGTCGAAACAGAAGGCTTTTTATCACAGGACACGAAATCACCCCTCGACAACTTAACCGGCGGAAAAAGATTTTTTGAAAAAATCCCTAAGCCCCGGGATCACAATTTTAGCAAAAATCTGACTTTTGGCAATTCACTCAAAAATGGTGCCAAACGTTTGCAAATGCTCCCCTGAAAGGTTTGGGAGTCGAAACAGAAGGCTTTTTATCACAGGACAAGAAATCAGCCCTCACCAACTTAACCGGCGAAAACAGATTTTTTGAAAAAATCCCTAAGCCCCGGGGTCACAATTTCAGCAAAAATCTGACTTTTGGCAATTCACTCAAAAATGGTGCCAAAGGCTTGTAAATGCTCCCCTGAAAGTTTTGGCAGTAGAAACAGAAGGCTTTTTATCACAGGACAAGAAATCAACCCTCAACAACTTAACCGGCGGATAAAGATTTTTTGAAAAAATCCCTAAGCCCCGGGGTCACAATTTCAGCAAAAATATGACTTTTGGCAATTCACTCAAAAATGGTGCCAAACACTTGCAAATGCTCCCCTAATAGGTTTGGCAGTCAAATCAGAAGGCTTTTTATCACAGAACAAGAAATCAGCCCTCTGCAACTTAACCGGCGGAAAATGATTTTTTGAAAAAATCCCTAAGACCCGGGCGTCACAATTTCAGCAAAAATCTGACTTTTGGCAATTCACTCAAAAATGGTGCCAAACGTTTGCAAATGCTCCCCTGAAAGGTTTGGCAGTCGAAACAGAAGGCTTTTTATCACAGGACACGAAATCAGCCCTCGACAACTTAACCAGCTGAAAAAGATTTTTTGAAAAAATCCCTAAGCCCCGGGGTCACAATTTCAGCAAAAATCTGACTTTTGGCAATTCACTCAAAAATGGTGCCAAAGGCTTGTAAATGCTCCCCTGAAAGTTTTGGCAGTAGAAACAGAAGGCTTTTTATCACAGTACAAGAAATCAACCCTCAACAACTTAACCGGAGGAAAAAGATTTTTTGAAAAATCTGAATTTTGGCAATTCACTCAAAAATAGTGCCAAACGCTTGCAAATGCTCCCCTGAAAGGTTTGGCAGTCGAAACAGAAGGCTTTTTATCCCAGGACAAGAAATCAGCCCTCAACAACTTAACTGGCGAAGAAAGATTTTTTGAAAAAATCCCTAAGCCCCAAGGTCACAATTTCAGCAAAAATCTGACTTTTGGCAATTCACTCAAAAATGGTGCCAAACGTTTGCAAATGCTCCCCTGAAAGGTTTGGCAGTTGAAAGAGAAGTCTTTTTATCACAGGACAAGAAATCAGCCCTCAACAACTTAACCGGCGGAAAAAGATTTTTTGAAAAAATCCCTAAGCCCCGGGGTCACAATTTCAGCAAAAATCTGACTTTTGGCAATTCACTCAAAAATGGTGCCAAACGCTTGCAAATGCTCCCCTGAGAGGTTTGGCAGTCGAAACAGAAGGCTTTTTATCACAGAACAAGAAATCAGCCCTCAAGAACTTAACCGGCGGAAAAAGATTTTTTGAAAAATCTGAATTTTGGCAATTCACTCAAAAATGGTGCCAAACGCTTGCACATGCTCCCCTGAAAGGTTTGGCAGTCGAAACAGAAGGCTTTTTATCACAGGACAAGAAATCAGCCCTCAGCAACTTAACTGCCGAAAAAAGGTTTTTTGAAAGAATTGCTAAGCCCCGGGGTCACTATTTCAGCAAAAATCTGACTTTTGGCAATTCACTCAAAAATGGTGCCAAACGCTTGCAAATGCCCCCCTGAAAGTTTTGGCAGTCGAAACAGAAGGCTTTTTATCACAGGACAAGAAATCAGCCCTCAACAACTTAACCGGCGAAAAAAGATTTTTTGAAAAAATCCCTAATCCCTGGGGTCACAATTTCAGCAAAAATCTGACTTTTGGCAATTCACTCAAAAATGGTGCCAAAGGCTTGTAAATGCTCCCCTGAAAGTTTTGGCAGTAGAAACAGAAGGCTTTTTATCACAGAACAAGAAATCAGCCCTCAAGAACTTAACCGGCGGAAAAAGATTTTTTGAAAAATCTGAATTTTGGCAATTCACTCAAAAATGGTGCCAAACGCTTGCACATGCTCCCCTGAAAGGTTTGGCAGTCGAAACAGAAGGCTTTTTATCACAGGACAAGAAATCAGCCCTCAACAACTTAACTGGCGAAAAAAGATTTTTTGAAAAAATCCCTAAGCCCCGGGGGTCACAATTTCAGCAAAAATCTGACTTTTGGCAATTCACTCAAAAATGGTGCCAAACGTTTGCAAATGCTCCCCTGAAAGGTTTGGCAGTCGAAACAGAAGGCTTTTTATCACAGGACACGAAATCAGCCCTCGACAACTTAACCGGCGGAAAAAGATTTTTTGAAAAAATCCCTAAGCCCCGGGGTCACAATTTCAACAAAAATCTGACTTTTGGCAATACATTCAAAAATGGTGCCAATCACTTGCATATGGTCCCCTAAAAGGTTTGGCAGTTGAAAGAGAAGGCTTTTTATCACAGGACAAGAAATCAGCCCTCAACAACTTCACCGGCGGAAAAAGATTTTTTGAAAAAATCCCTAAGCCCCGGGGAAACAATTTCAGCAAAAATATGACTTTTGGCAATTCACTCAAAAGTGGTGCCAAACGCTTGCAAATGCTCCCCTGAGAGATTTGGCAGTCGAAACAGAAGGCTTTTTATCACAGAACAAGAAATCAGCCCTCAAGAACTTAACCGGAGGAAAAAGATTTTTTGAAAAATCTGAATTTTGGCAATTCACTCAAAAATAGTGCCAAACGCTTGCAAATGCTCCCCTGAAAGGTTTGGCAGTCGAAACAGAAGGCTTTTTATCACAGGACAAGAAATCAGCCCTCAACAACTTAACTGGCGAAGAAAGATTTTTTGAAAAAATCCCTAAGCCCCAAGGTCACAATTTCAGCAAAAATCTGACTTTTGGCAATTCACTCAAAAATGGTGCCAAAGGCTTGCAAATGCTCCCCTAAGAGGTTTGGCAGTAGAAACAGAAGGCTTTTTATCACAGGACAAGAAATCAACCCTCAACAACTTAACCGGCGGAAAAAGATTTTTTGAAAAAATCCCTAAGCCCCGGGGGTCACAATTTCAGCAAAAATCTGACTTTTGGCAATTCACTCAAAAATGGTGCCAAACGTTTGCAAATGCTCCCCTGAAAGGTTTGGCAGTCGAAACAGAAGGCTTTTTATCACAGGACAAGAAATCAGCCCTCACCAACTTAACCGGCGAAAACAGATTTTTTAAAAAAATCCCTAAGCCCCGGGGTCATAATTTCAGCAAAAATCTGACTTTTGGCAATACATTCAAAAATGTTGCCAATAACTTGCATATGGTCCCCTAAAAGGTTTGGCAGTTGAAAGAGAAGGCTTTTTATCACAGGACAAGAAATCAGCCCTCAACAACTTAACCGGCGGAAAAAGATTTTTTGAAAAAATCCCTAAGCCCCGGGGTCACAATTTCAGCAAAAATCTGACTTTTGGCAATTCACTCAAAAATGGTGCCAAACGCTTGCAAATGCTCCCCTGAGAGGTTTGGCAGTCGAAACAGAAGGCTTTTTATCACAGAACAAGAAATCAGCCCTCAAGAACTTAACCGGCGGAAAAAGATTTTTTGAAAAATCTGAATTTTGGCAATTCACTCAAAAATGGTGCCAAACGCTTGAACATGCTCCCCTGAAAGGTTTGGCAGTCGAAACAGAAGGCTTTTTATCACAGGACACGAAATCAGCCCTCGACAACTTAACCGGCGGAAAAAGATTTTTTGAAAAAATCCCTAAGCCCCGGGGTCACAATTTCAGCAAAAATCTGACTTTTGGCAATTCACTCAAAAATGGTGCCAAACGCTTGCAAATGCAAAAGGTTTGGCAGTCGAAACAGAAGGCTTTTTATCACAGGACAAGAAATCAACCCTCAACAACTTAACCGACGGAAAATGATTTTTTGAAAAAATCCCTAAGCCCCGGGGTCACAATTTCAGCAAAAATCTGACTTTTGGCAATTCACTCAAAAATGGTGCCAAACGTTTGCAAATGCTCCCCTGAAAGGTTTGGCAGTCGAAACAGAAGGCTTTTTATCACAGGACACGAAATCACCCCTCGACAACTTAACCGGCGGAAAAAGATTTTTTGAAAAAATCCCTAAGCCCCGGGATCACAATTTTAGCAAAAATCTGACTTTTGGCAATTCACTCAAAAATGGTGCCAAACGTTTGCAAATGCTCCCCTGAAAGGTTTGGGAGTCGAAACAGAAGGCTTTTTATCACAGGACAAGAAATCAGCCCTCAACAACTTAACCGGCGGAAAAAGATTTTTTGAAAAAAATCCCTAAGCCCCAGGGTCACAATTTCAGCAAAAATCTGACTTTTGGCAATTCACTCAAAAATGGTGCCAAACGCTTTCAAATGCTCCCCTGAAAGTTTTGGCAGTCGAAACAGAAGGCTTTTTATCACAGGACAAGAAATCAGCCCTCACCAACTTAACCGGCGAAAACAGATTTTTTGAAAAAATCCCTAAGCCCCGGGGTCACAATTTCAGCAAAAATCTGACTTTTGGCAATTCACTCAAAAATGGTGCCAAAGGCTTGTAAATGCTCCCCTGAAAGTTTTGGCAGTAGAAACAGAAGGCTTTTTATCACAGGACAAGAAATCAACCCTCAACAACTTAACCGGCGGATAAAGATTTTTTGAAAAAATCCCTAAGCCCCGGGGTCACAATTTCAGCAAAAATATGACTTTTGGCAATTCACTCAAAAATGGTGCCAAACACTTGCAAATGCTCCCCTAATAGGTTTGGCAGTCAAATCAGAAGGCTTTTTATCACAGAACAAGAAATCAGCCCTCTGCAACTTAACCGGCGGAAAATGATTTTTTGAAAAAATCCCTAAGACCCGGGCGTCACAATTTCAGCAAAAATCTGACTTTTGGCAATTCACTCAAAAATGGTGCCAAACGTTTGCAAATGCTCCCCTGAAAGGTTTGGCAGTCGAAACAGAAGGCTTTTTATCACAGGACACGAAATCAGCCCTCGACAACTTAACCAGCTGAAAAAGATTTTTTGAAAAAATCCCTAAGCCCCGGGGTCACAATTTCAGCAAAAATCTGACTTTTGGCAATTCACTCAAAAATGGTGCCAAAGGCTTGTAAATGCTCCCCTGAAAGTTTTGGCAGTAGAAACAGAAGGCTTTTTATCACAGTACAAGAAATCAACCCTCAACAACTTAACCGGAGGAAAAAGATTTTTTGAAAAATCTGAATTTTGGCAATTCACTCAAAAATAGTGCCAAACGCTTGCAAATGCTCCCCTGAAAGGTTTGGCAGTCGAAACAGAAGGCTTTTTATCACAGGACAAGAAATCAGCCCTCAACAACTTAACTGGCGAAGAAAGATTTTTTGAAAAAATCCCTAAGCCCCAAGGTCACAATTTCAGCAAAAATCTGACTTTTGGCAATTCACTCAAAAATGGTGCCAAACGTTTGCAAATGCTCCCCTGAAAGGTTTGGCAGTTGAAAGAGAAGTCTTTTTATCACAGGACAAGAAATCAGCCCTCAACAACTTAACCGGCGGAAAAAGATTTTTTGAAAAAATCCCTAAGCCCCGGGGTCACAATTTCAGCAAAAATCTGACTTTTGGCAATTCACTCAAAAATGGTGCCAAACGCTTGCAAATGCTCCCCTGAGAGGTTTGGCAGTCGAAACAGAAGGCTTTTTATCACAGAACAAGAAATCAGCCCTCAAGAACTTAACCGGCGGAAAAAGATTTTTTGAAAAATCTGAATTTTGGCAATTCACTCAAAAATGGTGCCAAACGCTTGCACATGCTCCCCTGAAAGGTTTGGCAGTCGAAACAGAAGGCTTTTTATCACAGGACAAGAAATCAGCCCTCAGCAACTTAACTGCCGAAAAAAGGTTTTTTGAAAGAATTGCTAAGCCCCGGGGTCACTATTTCAGCAAAAATCTGACTTTTGGCAATTCACTCAAAAATGGTGCCAAACGCTTGCAAATGCCCCCCTGAAAGTTTTGGCAGTCGAAACAGAAGGCTTTTTATCACAGGACAAGAAATCAGCCCTCAACAACTTAACCGGCGAAAAAAGATTTTTTGAAAAAATCCCTAATCCCTGGGGTCACAATTTCAGCAAAAATCTGACTTTTGGCAATTCACTCAAAAATGGTGCCAAAGGCTTGTAAATGCTCCCCTGAAAGTTTTGGCAGTAGAAACAGAAGGCTTTTTATCACAGGACAAGAAATCAACCCTCAACAACTTAACCGGCGGAAAAAGATTTTTTGAAAAAATCCCTAAGCCCCGGGGTCACAATTTCAGCAAAAATATGACTTTTGGCAATTCACTCAAAAATGGTGCCAAACGCTTGCAAATGCTCCCCTGACAGATTTGGCAGTCGAGACAGAAGGCTTTTTATCACAGAACAAGAAATCAGCCCTCAAGAACTTAACCGGAGGAAAAAGATTTTTTGAAAAATCTGAATTTTGGCAATTCACTCAAAAATAGTGCCAAACGCTTGCAAATGCTCCCCTGAAAGGTTTGGCAGTCGAAACAGAAGGCTTTTTATCACAGGACAAGAAATCAGCCCTCTGCAACTTAACCGGCGGAAAATGATTTTTTGAAAAAATCCCTAAGCCCCGGGGGTCACAATTTCAGCAAAAATCTGACTTTTGGCAATACATTCAAAAATGCTGCCAATCACTTGCATATGTCCCCTAAAAGGTTTGGCAGTTGAAACAGAAGGCTTTTTATCACAGGTCAAGAAATCAGCCCTCAACAACTTAACCGGCGGAAATAGATTTTTTGAAAAAATCCCTAAGCCCCGGGGTCACAATTTCAGCAAAAATCTGACTTTTGGCAATTCACTCAAAAATGGTGCCAAACGCTTGCAAATGCTCCCCTGAGAGGTTTGGCAGTCGAAACAGAAGGCTTTTTATCACAGAACAATAAATCAGCCCTCAAGAACTTAACCGGCGGAAAAAGATTTTTTGAAAAATCTGAATTTTGGCAATTCACTCAAAAATGGTGCCAAACGCTTGCAAATGCTCCCCTGAGAGGTTTGGCAGTCAAATCAGAAGGCTTTTTATCACTGAACAAGAAATCAGCCCTCTGCAACTTAACTGGCGAAAAAAGGTTTTTTGAAAGAATTGCTAAGCCCCGGGGTCACTATTTCAGCAAAAATCTGACTTTTGGCAATTCACTCAAAAATGGTGCCAAACGTTTGCAAATGCTCCCCTGAAAGGTTTGGCAGTCGAAGCAGAAGGCTTTTTATCGCAGGACAAGAAATCAGCCCTCTGCAACTTAACCGGCGGAAAAAGATTTTTTGAAAAAATCCCTAAGCCCGGGGTCACAATTTCAGCAAAAATCTGACTTTTGGCAATTCACTCAAAAATGGTGCCAAACGCTTGCAAATGCTCCCCTTAAAAGTTTGGCAGTCGAAACAGAAGGTTTTTTATCGCAGGACAAGAAATCAGCCCTCACCAACTTAACCGGCGGAAAAAGATTTTTTGAAAAAAACCCTCAGCCCCGGGGTCAAAATTTCAGCAAAAATCTGACTTTTGGCAATTCACTCAAAAATGGTGCCAAACGTTTGCAAATGCTCCACTGAAAGGTTTGGCAGTCAAATCAGAAGGCTTTTTATCACTGAACAAGAAATCAGCCCTCTGCAACTTAACCGGCGGAAAATGATTTTTTGAAAAAATCGCTAAGCCCCGGGGTCACAATTTCAGCAAAAAGCTGACTTTTGGCAATTCACTCAAAAATGGTGCCAATCACTTGCAAATGCTCCCCTGAAAGGTTTGGCAGTCGAAACAGAAGGCTTTTTATCACAGGACAAGAAATCAGCCCTCTGCAACTTAACCGGCAGAAAAAGATTTTTTGAAAAAATCCCTAAGCCCTGGGGTCACGATTTCTGCAAAAATCTGACTTTTCGCAATTCAATCAAAAATGGTGCCAAACACGTGCAAATGCTCCACTGACAGTTTTGGCAGTCAAAACAGAAGGCTTTTTATCACAGGACAGGAAATCAGCCCTCTGCAACTTAACCGGCGGAAAAAGATTTTTTGAAAAAATCCCTAAGCCCCGGGGTCACAATTTCAGCCAAAATCTGAGTAATACCAATTCACTCAAAAATGGTGCCAAACGCTTGCAAATGCTCCCCTGAAATTTTTGGCAGTAGAAACAGAAGGCTTATTATCACAGAACAAGATATCAACCCTCAGCAACTTAACCGGCGGAAAAAAATATTTTTTGAAAAAATCCCTAAGCCCCGGGGTCACAATTTCAGCAAAAATCTGACTTTTGGCAATTCACTCAAAAATGGTGCCATACGCTTCCAAATGCTCCCCTGAGAGGTTTGGCAGTCAAATCAGAAGGCTTTTTATCACACAACAAGCAATCAGCCCTCTGCAACTTTACCGGCGGAAAAAGATTTTTTGAAAAAATCCCTACGCCCCGGTGTCACGATTTCAGCAAAATCTGACTTTTGGCAATTCACTCAAAAATGGTGCCAAACGCTTGCTAATGCTCCCCTGAGAGGTTTTGCAGTCGAAACAGAAGGCTTTTTATCACAGGACAAGAAATCAACCCTCAACAACTTAACCGGCGAAAAAAGATTTTTTGAAAAAATCCCTAAGCCCTGGGGTCACAATTTCAGCAAAAATCTGAGTAATACCAATTCACTCAAAAATGGTGCCAAACGCTTGCAAATGCTCCCCTGAAAGTTTTGGCAGTAGAAACAGAAGGCTTTTTATCACAGAACAAGATATCAACCCTCAACAACTTAACCGGCGGAAAAAAATATTTTTTGAAAAAATCCCTAAGCCCCGGGGTCACAATTTCTGCAAAAATCTGACTTTTGGCAATTCACTCAAAAATGGTGCCAAACATTTGCAAATGCTCCCCTGAAAGGTTTGGCAGTCAAAACAGAAGGCTTTTTATCACAGGACAGGAAATCAGCCCTCTGCAACTTAACCGGCGGAAAAAGATTTTTTGAAAAAATCCCTAAGGTCACAATTTCAGCAAAAATCTGAGTAATAGCAATTCACTCAAAAATGGTGCCAAACGTTTGCAAATGCTCCCCTGAAAGGTTTGGCAGTCGAAAGAGAAGGCTTTTTATCACAGGACAAGAAATCAACCCTCAACAACTTAACCGGCGAAAAAAGATTTTTTGAAAAAATCCCTAAGCCCCGGGGTCACAATTTCAGCAAAAAATCTGACTTTTGGCAATTCACTCAAAAATGGTGCCAAACGTTTGCAAATGCTCCCCTGAAAGGTTTGGCAGTCGAAACAGAAGGCTTTTTATCACAGGACAAGAAATCAGCCCTCTGCAACTTAACCGGCAGAAAAAGATTTTTTGAAAAAATCCCTAAGCCCTGGGGTCACGATTTCTGCAAAAATCTGACTTTTCGCAATTCAATCAAAAATGGTGCCAAACGCGTGCAAATGCTCCACTGACAGTTTTGGCAGTCAAAACAGAAGGCTTTTTATCACAGGACAAGAAATCAACCCTCAACAACTTAACCGACGAAAAAACATTTTTTGAAAAAATTCCTAAGCCCCGGGGTCACAATTTCTGCAAAAATCTGACTTTTGGCAATTCAATCAAAAATGCTGCCAAACACGTGCAAATGCTCCACTGAGAGGTTTGGCAGTCAAATCAGAAGGCTTTTTATCACAGAACAAGAAATCAGCACTCGACAACTTAACTGGCGGAAAAAGATTTTTTGAAAAAAATGCTAAGCCCCGGGGTCACAATTTCAGCAAAAATCTGACTTTTGGCAATTCACTCAAAAATGGTGCCAAACGTTTGCAAATGCTCCCCTTAAAGGTTTGGCAGTCGAAACAGAAGGCTTTTTATCACAGGACAAGAAATCAGCCCTTTGCAACTTAACCGGCGGAAAATGATTTTTTGAAAAAATCCCTAAGCCCCGGGGTCACAATTTCAGCCAAAATCTGAGTAATACCAATTCACTCAAAAATGGTGCCAAACGCTTGCAAATGCTCCCCTGAAATTTTTGGCAGTAGAAACAGAAGGCTTTTTATCACAGAACAAGATATCAACCCTCAACAACTTAACCGGCGGAAAAAAATAGTTTTTGAAAAAATCCCTAAGCCCCGGGGTCACAATTTCAGCAAAAATCTGACTTTTGGCAATTCACTCAAAAATGGTGCCATACGCTTCCAAATGCTCCCCTGAGAGGTTTGGCAGTCAAATCAGAAGGCTTTTTATCACACAACAAGCAATCAGCCCTCTGCAACTTTACCGGCGGAAAAAGATTTTTTGAAAAAATCCCTACGCCCCGGTGTCACGATTTCAGCAAAATCTGACTTTTGGCAATTCACTCAAAAATGGTGCCAAACGCTTGCTAATGCTCCCCTGAGAGGTTTTGCAGTCGAAACAGAAGGCTTTTTATCACAGGACAAGAAATCAACCCTCAACAACTTAACCGGCGAAAAAAGATTTTTTGAAAAAATCCCTAAGCCCTGGGGTCACAATTTCAGCAAAACTCTGAGTAATACCAATTCACTCAAAAATGGTGCCAAACGCTTGCAAATGCTCCCCTGAAAGTTTTGGCAGTAGAAACAGAAGGCTTTTTATCACAGAACAAGATATCAACCCTCAACAACTTAACCGGCGGAAAAAAATATTTTTTGAAAAAATCCCTAAGCCCCGGGGTCACAATTTCTGCAAAAATCTGACTTTTGGCAATTCACTCAAAAATGGTGCCAAACATTTGCAAATGCTCCCCTGAAAGGTTTGGCAGTCAAAACAGAAGGCTTTTTATCACAGGACAGGAAATCAGCCCTCTGCAACTTAACCGGCGGAAAAAGATTTTTTGAAAAAATCCCTAAGGTCACAATTTCAGCAAAAATCTGAGTAATAGCAATTCACTCAAAAATGGTGCCAAACGTTTGCAAATGCTCCCCTGAAAGGTTTGGCAGTCGAAAGAGAAGGCTTTTTATCACAGGACAAGAAATCAACCCTCAACAACTTAACCGGCGAAAAAAGATTTTTTGAAAAAATCCCTAAGCCCCGGAGTCACAATTTCAGCAAAAAATCTGACTTTTGGCAATTCACTCAAAAATGGTGCCAAACGTTTGCAAATGCTCCCCTGAAAGGTTTGGCAGTCGAAACAGAAGGCTTTTTATCACAGGACAAGAAATCAGCCCTCTGCAACTTAACCGGCAGAAAAAGATTTTTTGAAAAAATCCCTAAGCCCTGGGGTCACGATTTCTGCAAAAATCTGACTTTTGGCAATTCACTCAAAAATGGTGCCAAACGTTTGCAAATGCTCCCCTTAATGGTTTGGCAGTCGAAACAGAAGGCTTTTTATCACACAACAAGAAATCAGCCCTCTGCAACTTAAGCGGCGGAAAATGATTTTGGAAAAAATCCCTAAGCCCCGGGGTCACAATTTCAGCAAAAATCTGACTTTTGGCAATTCACTCAAAAATGGTGCCAAACGCTTGCAAATGCTCCCCTGAAAGGTTTGGCAGTCGAAACAGAAGGCTTTTTATCACAGGACACGAAATCAGCCCTCGACAAATTAACAGGCGAAAAAAGATTTTTTGAAAAAATCCCTACACCCCGGGGTCACAATTTCAGCAAAAATCTGACTTTTGGCAATTCACTGAAAAATGGTGCCAAACGCGTGCAAATGCTCCCCTGAAATTTTTGACAGTAGAAACAGAAGGCTTTTTATCACAGAACAAGAAATCAGCCCTCAACAACTTAACCGGCGGAAAAAAATATTTTTTGAAAAAATCCCTAAGCCCCGGGGTCACAATTTCAGCAAAAAATCTGACTTTTGGCAATTCACTCAAAAATGGTGCCAAACGTTTGCAAATGCTCCCCTGAAAGGTTTGGCAGTCGAAACAGAAGGCTTTTTATAGCAGGACAAGAAATCAGCCCTCTGCAACTTAAGCGGCAGAAAAAGATTTTTTGAAAAAATCCCTAAGCCCTGGGGTCACGATTTCTGTAAAAAACTGACTTTTCGAAATTCAATCAAAAATGGTGCCAAACGCGTGCAAATGCTCCACTGACAGTTTTGGCAGTCAAAACAGAAGGCTTTTTATCACAGGACAGGAAATCAGCCCTCTGCAACTTAACCGGCGGAAAAAGATTTTTTGAAAAAATCCCTAAGCCCCGGGGTCACAATTTCAGCAAAAATCTGAGTAATACCAATTAACTCAAAAATGGTGCCAAACGTTTGCAAATGCTCCCCTGAAAGGTTTGGCAGTCGAAAGAGAAGGCTTTTTATCACAGGACAAGAAATCAACCCTCAACAACTTAACCGGCGGAAAAAGATTTTTTGAAAAAATCCCTAAGCCCCGGGGTCACAATTTCTGCAAAAATCTGCCTTTTGGCAATTCACTCAAAAATGGTGCCAAACGCTTGCAAATGCTCCCCTGAAAGTTTTGGCAGTAGAAACAGAAGGCTTTTTATCACAGAACAAGATATCAACCCTCGACAACTGAACAGGCGAAAAAAGATTTTTTGAAAAAATCCCTACGCCCCGGAGTAACAATTTCAGCAAAAATCTGACTTTTGGCAATTCACTCAAAAATGGTGCCAAACGCTTGCAAATGCTCCCCTGAGAGGTTTGGCAGTCAAATCAGAAGGCTTTTTATCACACAACAAGAAATCAGCCCTCTGCTACTTAAGCGGTGGAAAATGATTTTGGAAAAAATCCCTAAGCCCCGCGGTCACTATTTCAGCAAAAATCTGACTTTTGGAAATTCACTCAAAAATGGTGCCAAACGTTTGCAAATGCTCCCCTGAAAGGTTTGGCAGTCGAAACAGAAGGCTTTTTATCACAGAACAAGAAATCAGCCCTCTGCAACTTAACCAGCGGAAAAAGATTTTTTGAAAAAATCGCTAAGCCCCGGGGTCACAATTTCAGCAAAAATCTGACTTTTGGCAATTCACGCAAAAATGGTGCCAATCACTTGCAAATGCTCCCCTGAAAGGTTTGGCAGTCGAAACAGAAGGCTTTTTATCACAGGACAAGAAATCAGCCCTCTGCAACTTAACCGGCGGAAAAAGATTTTTTGAAAAAATCCCTAAGCCCCGGGGTCACAATTTCAGGAAAAATCTGACTTTTGGCAATACACTCAAAAATGGTGCCAATCGTTTGCAAATGCTCCCGTGAAAGGTTTGGCAGTCGAAACAGAAGGCTTTTTATCACAGGACAAGAAATCAGCCCTCAAGAACTTAACCGGCGGAAAAAGATTTTTTGAAAAATCTGACTTTTGGCAATTCACTCAAAAATGGTGCCATACGCTTGCAAATGCTCCCCTGAGAGGTTTGGCAGTCAAATCAGAAGGCTTTTTATCACACAACAAGCAATCAGCCCTCTGCAACTTAACCGGCGGAAAAAGATTTTTTGAAAAAATCCCTACGCCCCGGGGTCATGATTTCAGCAAAATCTGACTTTTGGCAATTCACTCAAAAATGGTGTCAAACACTTGCTAATGCTCCCCTGAGAGGTTTGGCAGTCGAAACAGAAGGCTTTTTATCACAGGACAAGAAATCAACCCTCAACAACTTAACCGGCGAAAAAAGATTTTTTGAAAAAATCCCTAAGCCCCGGGGTCACAATTTCAGCAAAAATCTGACTTTTGGCAATTCACTCAAAAATGGTGCCAAATGCTTGCAAATGCTCCCCTGAAAGTTTTAGCAGTAGAAACAGAAGGCTTTTTATCACAGAACAAGATATCAACCCTCAACAACTTAACCGGCAGAAAAAAATATTTTTTGAAAAAATCCCTAAGCCCCGGGGTCACAATTTCTGCAAAAATCTGACTTTTGGCAATTTATTCAAAAATGGTGCCAATCACTTGCAAATGCTCCCCGGAAAGGTTTGGCAGTCGAAACAGAAGGCTTTTTATCACACGACAAGAAATCAGGCCTCGACAGCTTAACCGGCGGAAAAAGATTTTTTGAAAAAATCCCTAAGCCCCGGGGTCACAATGTCAGCAAAAATCTGACTTTTGGCAATTCACTCAAAAAATGTACCAACCGGTTGCAAATGCTCCTCTGACAGCTTTGGCAATCGAAACAGAAGGCTTTTTATCACAGAACAAGATATCAACCCTCAACAACTTAACTGGCAGAAAAATTTTTTTTAAGAAAAAATCCCTAAGCCCCGGGGTCACAATTTCATCAAAAATCTGACTTTTGGCAATTCACTCAAAAATGGTGCCAAACGCGTGCAAATGCTCCACTGAAAGTTTTGGCAGTCAAAACAGAAGACTTTTTATCACAGGACAGGAAATCAGCCCTCTGCAACTTAACCGGCGGAAAATGATTTTTTGAAAAAATCCCTAAGCCCCGGGGTCACAATTTCAGCAAAAATCTGACTAATGGCAATTCACTCAAAAATGGTGCCAAACGTTTGCAAATGCTCCCCTGAAAGGTTTGGCAGTCGAAACAGAAGGCTTTTTATCACAGGACAAGAAATCAGCCCTCTGCAATTTAACCGGCGGAAAAAGATTTTTTGAAAAAATCCCTACGCGGGTCATGATTTCAGCAAAAATCTGACTTTTGGCAATTCACTCAAAAATGGTGCCAAACGCTTGCAAATGCTCCCCTGAGAGGTTTGGCAGTCAAATCAGAAGGCTTTTTATCACACAACAAGAAATCAGCCCTCAACAGCTTAACCGGCGGAAAAAGATTTTTTGAAAAAATCGCTAAGCCCCGGGGTCACAATTTCAGCAAAAATCTGACTTTTGGCAACTTATTCAAAAATGGTGCCAATCACTTGCAAATGCTCCCCGGAAAGGTTTGGCAGTCGAAACAGAAGGCTTTTTATCACAGGACAAGAAATCAGCCCTCTGCAACTTAACCGGCGGAAAAAGATTTTTTGAAAAAATCCCTAAGCCCCAGGGTCACACTTTCAGCAAAAATCTGACTTTTGGCAATTCCCTTGAAAATGGTGCCAAACGCGTGCAAATGCTCCCCTGAAAGTTTTGGCAGCCGACACAGAAGGCTTTTTATCACAGGACAAGAAATCAGCCCTCTGCAACTTAACCGGCGGAAAAAGATTTTTTGAAAAAATCCCTAAGCCCCGGGGTCACGATTTCAGCAAAAATCTGACTTTTGGCAATTCACTCAAACATAGAGCCAAACGTTTCCAAATGCTCCCCTGAGAAGTTTGGCAGTCAAATCAGAAGGCTTTTTATCACAGAACAAGAAACCAGCCCTCTGCAACTTAACCGGCGGAAAAAGATTTTTTGAAAAAATCCCTAAGCCCCGGGGTCACAATTTCAGCAAAAATCTGACTTTTGGCAATTCACTCAAAAATGGTGCCAAACGTTTGCAAATGCTCCCCTGAAAGGTTTGGCGGTCGAAACAGAAGGCTTTTTATCACAGGACAAGAAACCAGCCCTCAACAACTTAAACGGCCAAAAAAGATTTTTTGAAAAAATCCCTAAGCCGGGGTCACAATTTCAGCTAAAAATCTGACTTTTGGCAATTCAATCAAAAATGGTGCCAAACGCTTGCAAATGCTCCCCTGAAACGTTTGGCAGTCAAATCAGAAGGCTTTTTATCACAGGAGAAGAAATCAGCCCTCTGCAACTTAACCAGCGGAAAAAGATTTTTTGAAAAAATCCCTAAGCAAATGCTCCCCTAAAAGGTTTGGCAGTCGAAACAGAAGGTTTTTTATCACAGGACAAGATATCAACCCTCAACAACTTAACCGGCGGAAAAAGATTTTTTGAAAAAATTGCTAAGCCCCGGGGTCACAATTTCAGCAAAAATCTGACTTTTGGCAATTCACTCAAAAAATCCCTACGCCCCGAGGTCACTATTTCAGCAAAAATCAGACTTTTGGCAATTCAATCAAAAATGGTGCCAAACGCTTGCAAATGCTCCCCTGAAAGTTTTGGCAGTCAAAACAGAAGGCTTTTTAACACAGGACAAGATATCAACCCTCAAAAACTTAACCGGCGGAAAAAGATTTTTTGAAAAAATCCCTACGCCCCGGGGTCACAATTTCAGGAAAAATCTGACTTTTGGCAATTCACTCAAAAATGGTGCCAAACGTTTGCAAATGCTCCCCTAAAAGGTTTGGCAGTCGAAACAGAAGGCTTTTTATCACAGGAAAAGAAATCAGCCCTCTGCAACTTAACCGGCGGAAAAAGATTTTGGAAAAAATCCCTAAGCCCCGCGGTCACTATTTCAGCAAAAATCTGACTTTTGGAAATTCACTCAAAAATGGTGCCAATCGTTTGCAAATGATCCCCTGAAAGGTTTGGCAGTCGAAACAGAAGGCTTTTTATCACAGGACACGAAATCAGCCCTCAACAGCTTAACCGGCGGAAAAAGATTTTTTGAAAAAATCGCTAAGCCCCGGGGTCACGATTTCAGCAAAAATCTGACTTTTGGCAATTCACTCAAAAATGGTGCCAAACGTTTGCAAATGCTCCCCTGAAAGGTTTGGCAGTCGAAACAGAAGGCTTTTTCTCACAGGACACGAAATCAGCCCTCGACAACTTAACCGGCGGAAAAAGATTTTTTGAAAAAATCGCTAAGCCCCGGGGTCACAATTTGAGCAAAAATCTGACTTTTGGCAATTCACGCAAAAATGGTGCCAATCACTTGCAAATGCTCCCCTGAAAGGTTTGGCAGTCGAAACAGAAGGCTTTTTATCACAGGACAAGAAATCAGCCGTCTGCAACTTAACCGGCGGAAAAATATTTTTTGAAAAAATCCCTAAGCCCCGGGGTCACAATTTCAGGAAAAAACTGACTTTTGGCAATACACTCAAAAATGGTGCCAAACGCTTAAAATGCTCCCATGAGAGGTTTGGCAGTCAGAACAGAAGGCTTTTTATCACAGGACAAGAAATCAACCCTCAACAACTTAACCGACGAAAAAACATTTTTTGAAAAAATCCCTAAGCCCCGGGGTCACAATTTCAGCAAAAATCTGACTAATGGCAATTCACTCAAAAATGGTGGTTTACGTTTGCAAATGCTCCCCTGAAAGGTTTGGCAGTCGAAACAGAAGGCTTTTTATCACAGGAAAAGAAATCAGCCCTCTTCAACTTAACCGGCGAAAAAAGATTTTTTGAAAAAATCCCTAATCCCCGGGGTCACAATTTCAGCAAAAATCTGACTTTTGGCAATTCACTCAAAAATGGTGCCAAACGTTTGCAAATGCTCCCCTGAAAGGTTTGGCAGTCGAAAAAGAAGGCTTTTTATCACAGGACACGAAATCAGCTGTCAACAACTTAACCGGCGGAAAAAGATTTTTTGAAAAAATCGCTAAGCCCCGGGGTCACAATTTCAGCAAAAATCTGACTTTTGGCAATTCACTCAAAAATGGTGCCACACACGTGCAAATGCTCCCCTGAGAGGTTTGGTGGTCGAAACAGAAGGCTTTTTATCACAGGACAAGAAATCAGCCCTCAACAACTTTTCCGGCGAAAAAAGATTTTTTGAAAAAATCCCTTAGCCCCGGAGTCACAATTTCAGCAAAAAATCTGACTTTTGGCAATTCACTCAAAAATGGTGCCAAACGTTTGCAAATGCTCCCCTGAAAGGTTTGGCAGTCGAAACAGAAGGCTTTTTATCACAGGACAAGAAATCAGCCGTCTGCAACTTAACCGGCGGAAAAAGATTTTTTGAAAAAATCCCTACGCGGGTCATGATTTCAGCAAAAATCTGACTTTTGGCAATTCACTCAAAAATGGTGCCAAACGCTTGCAAATGCTCCCCTGAGAGGTTTGGCAGTCAAATCAGAAGGCTTTTTATCACACAACAAGAAATCAGCCCTCTGCAACTTAAGCGGCGGAAAATGATTTTTTGAAAAAATCCCTAAGCCCCGCGGTCACAATTTCAGCAAAAATCTGACTTTTGGCAATTCACTCAAAAATGTTGTCAATCGTTTGCAAATGCTCCCCTGAAAGGTTTGGCAGTCGAAACAGAAGGCTTTTTATCACAGGACAAGAAATCAGCCCTCAACAACTTAACCGGCGAAAAAAGATTTTTTGAAAAAATCCCTAAGCCCCGGGGTCACAATGTCAGCAAAAATCTGACTTTTGGCAATTAACTCAAAAAATGTACCAACCGGTTGCAAATGCTCCTCTGACAGCTTTGGCAATCGAAACAGAAGGCTTTTTATCACAGAACAAGATATCAATCCTCAACAACTTAACTGGCAGAAAAAAATTTTTTTTAAAAAAATCCCTAAGCCCCGGGGTCACAATTTCATCAAAAATCTGACTTTTGGCAATTCACTCAAAAATGGTGCCAAACGCGTGCAAATGCTCCACTGAAAGTTTTGGCAGTCAAAACAGAAGACTTTTTATCACAGGACAGGAAATCAGCCCTCTGCAACTTAACCGGCGGAAAATGATTTTTTGAAAAAATCCCTAAGCCCCGGGGTCACAATTTCAGCAAAAATCTGACTAATGGCAATTCACTCAAAAATGGTGCCAAACGTTTGCAAATGCTCCCCTGAAAGGTTTGGCAGTCGAAACAGAAGGCTTTTTATCACAGGACAAGAAATCAGCCCTCTGCAATTTAACCGGCGGAAAAAGATTTTTTGAAAAAATCCCTACGCGGGTCATGATTTCAGCAAAAATCTGACTTTTGGCAATTCACTCAAAAATGGTGCCAAAAGCTTGCAAATGCTCCCCTGAGAGGTTTGGCAGTCAAATCAGAAGGCTTTTTATCACACAACAAGAAATCAGCCCTCAACAGCTTAACCGGCGGAAAAAGATTTTTTGAAAAAATCGCTAAGCCCCGGGGTCACAATTTCAGCAAAAATCTGACTTTTGGCAATTTATTCAAAAATGGTGCCAATCACTTGCAAATGCTCCCCGGAAAGGTTTGGCAGTCGAAACAGAAGGCTTTTTATCACACGACAAGAAATCAGGCCTCGACAGCTTAACCGGCGGAAAAAGATTTTTTGAAAAAATCCCTAAGCCCCGGGGTCACAATTTCAGCAAAAATCTGACTTTTGGCAATTCACGCAAAAATGGTGCCAATCACTTGCATATGGTCCCCTAAAAGGTTTGGCAGTCGAAACAGAAGGCTTTTTATCACAGGACAAGAAATCAGCCCTCTGCAACTTAACCGGCGGAAAAAGATTTTTTGAAAAAATCCCTAAGCCCCAGGGTCACGATTTCAGCAAAAATCTGACTTTTGGCAATTCCCTTGAAAATGGTGCCAAACGCGTGCAAATGCCCCCCTGAAAGTTTTGGCAGCCGACACAGAAGGCTTTTTATCACAGGACAAGAAATCAGCCCTCTGCAACTTAACCGGCGGAAAAAGATTTTTTGAAAAAATCCCTAAGCCCCGGGGTCACGATTTCAGCAAAAATCTGACTTTTGGCAATTCACTCAAACATAGAGCCAAACGTTTCCAAATGCTCCCCTGAGAAGTTTGGCAGTCAAATCAGAAGGCTTTTTATCACAGAACAAGAAACCAGCCCTCTGCAACTTAACCGGCGGAAAAAGATTTTTTGAAAAAATCCCTAAGCCCCGGGGTCACAATTTCAGCAAAAATCTGACTTTTGGCAATTCAATCAAAAATGGTGCCAAACGCTTGCAAATGCTCCCCTGAAACGTTTGGCAGTCAAATCAGAAGGCTTTTTATCACAGGAGAAGAAATCAGCCCTCTGCAACTTAACCAGCGGAAAAAGATTTTTTGAAAAAATCCCTAAGCAAATGCTCCCCTAAAAGGTTTGGCAGTCGAAACAGAAGGCTTTTTATCACAGGACAAGATATCAACCCTCAACAACTTAACCGGCGGAAAAAGATTTTTTGAAAAAATTGCTAAGCCCCGGGGTCACTATTTCAGCAAAAATCTGAGTTTTGGCAATTCAATCAAAAATGGTGCCAAACGCTTGCAAATGCTCCCCTGAAAGTTTTGGCAGTCGAAACAGAAGGCTTTTTATCACAGGACAAGATATCAACCCTCAAAAACTTAACCGGCGGAAAAAGATTTTTTGAAAAAATCCCTACGCCCCGGGGTCACAATTTCAGGAAAAATCTGACTTTTGGCAATTCATTCAAAAATGGTGCCAAACGTTTGCAAATGCTCCCCTAAAAGGTTTGGCAGTCGAAACAGAAGGCTTTTTATCACAGGACAAGAAATCAGCCCTCTGCAACTTAACCGGAGGAGAAAGATTTTTTGAAAAAATCACTACGCCCCGGGGTCACGATTTCAGCAAAAATCTGACTTTTGGCAATTCACTCAAAAATGGTGCCAATCACTTGCAACTGCTCTCCTGAAAGGTTTGGCAGTCGAAACAGAAGGCTATTTATCACAGGACAAGAAATCAGCCCTCTGCAACTTAACCGGCGAAAAAAGATTTTTTGAAAAATTCCCTAAGCCCCGGGGTCACAATTTCATCAAAAATCTGACTTTTGTCAATTCACTCAAAAATGGTGCCAAACGCTTGCAAATGCTCGCCTGAAAGTTTTGGCAGTCAAAACAGAAGGCTTTTTATCACAGGACAAGAAATCAGCCCTCGACAACTTAACCGGCGGAAAAAGATTTTTTGAAAAAATCGCTAAGCCCCGGGGTCACACTTTCAGCAAAAATCTGACTTTTGGCAATTCACTCAAAAATGGTGCCAAACGCTTGCAAATGCTCCCCTGAGAGGTTTGGCAGTCGAAACAGAAGGCTTTTTATCACAGGACAAGAAATCAGCCCTCAACAACTTAACCGGCAGAAAAAGATTTTTTGAAAAAATCCCTAAGCCCCGGGGTCACAATTTCAGCAAAAATCTGACTTTTGGCAATTCACTCAAAAATGGTGCCAATCACTTGCAAATGCTACCCTGAATGCTTTGGCAGTCGAAACACAAGGCTTTTTATCACAGGACATGAAATCAGCCCTCAACAACTTGAGGGGCCGAAAAAGATTTTTTGAAAAAATCCCTAAGCCCCGGGGTCACACTTTCAGCAAAAATCTGACTTTTGGCAATTCACTCAAAAATGGTGCCAAACGCTTGCAAATGCTCCCCTGAGAGGTTTGGCAGTCGAAACAGAAGGCTTTTTATCACAGGACAAGAAATCAGCCCTCAACAACTTAACCGGCAGAAAAAGATTTTTTGAAAAAATCCCTAAGCCCCGGGGTCACAATTTCAGCAAAAATCTGACTTTTGGCAATTCACTCAAAAATGGTGCCAATCACTTGCAAATGCTACCCTGAATGCTTTGGCAGTCGAAACACAAGGCTTTTTATCACAGGACATGAAATCAGCCCTCAACAACTTGAGGGGCCGAAAAAGATTTTTTGAAAAAATCCCTAAGCCCCGGGGTCACAATTTCAGCAAAAATCTGACTTTTGGCAATTCACTCAAAAATGGTGCCAAACGCTTGCAAATGCTCCCCTGAGAGGTTTGGCCGTCGAAACAGAAGGCTTTTTATCACAGGACAAGAAATCAGCCCTCAACAACTTAACAGGGGGAAAAAGATTTTTTGGAAAATCTGACTTTTGGCAATTCACTCAAAAATGGTGCCAAACGCTTGCAAATGGTCCCCTGAAAGGTTTGGCAGCCGAAACAGAAGGCTTTTTATCACAGGACAAGAAATCAGCCCTGTGCAACTTAAACGGGGGGAAAAGATTTTTTTGAAAAAATCCCTAAGCCCCGGGGTCACAATTTCAGCAAAGGCTTTTTATCACAGGACAAGAAATCAGCCCTCAACAGCAGGCTTAGTCCTTCTGGCCACATGACCCGGAGTCTGTATGCTGGCTCCCTTGGTCAGTAAAGCAAAATGAGTGCCGCAACCCCAGAGCCGTCCGCAACTGGACCTAATGGTCAGGAGTCCCTTTACCCTTAACTTTAGGGATATCTAGTCTTACATCCTGTTTTCATAGTGGCCAAACAGATGACCAGAGGAAACCTGCAAGTGGGTTCCAGACATAAGAGCACTCTTACCTCCTGAGGTTTCTGCTCTAAGTACAGTGGTACCTTGGTTCTCAAACGGCATGGTACTCAAAAAACTTGGAACCCAAACACTGCAGACCAGGAAGAGAATGTTCCAGTTTGCAAACTTTTTCAGAAGCCGAACATGCTCTGTTTTGAGTGCCACACTTCCGTTTTGAGTGTTAAGCTGAGGTCTGTCTGTTTTTGCTATTTTGTGTTTTTGCGGCTCTTTTTTTGTTTTGTTTTTGTGACTGTGTGGAACCCAGTTCAGCTACTTATTGATTGATTGATTGATTGATTGATTGCGTGACTGCAGTACATTGTTTATTGCTTTCAATTTACGGATCAGTGGTCTCGTTAGAGAGTAAAATTCATCTTAAATTGCTGTTTTAGGGGTTGTTTTTAAAAGTCTGGAATGGACTAATCCGTTTTGCATTACTTTCTATGGGAAAGTGTGCCTTGGTTTTGGAACGCTTTGTTTTTGGAATGGATTTCCGGAATGGATTAAGATTGAGAACCAAGGTACCACTGTACTGCCCAGCTGTACTTTGTAGAGGCACAAAACAATGTACACACACACAAAAACCCTGCTTCTAGGTAGCAGTCAACTGCAAAGCAGCCCAGTGGTGTAGGGACAGTTGCCCTGGGTGCAAAATTCTTAGGTGCACCAAATTTCTAAAAAGATAAAGAAAAGAAAGAAAGTAGTAATAATAAATAAATAAATTGCACAGCCTCCCTCTCGCATAAAAAACCTCCCAGTGCTCATTTGGGCGGACTGGGAAGTGAATTTGTGCGAATCCCCCATCCGGCTTGTCTACTCAGAGGCAGATCTAGGGGAGCGCGACTGGTTGGGCCAGATGTGGAGTCTTGGGGGTGCCACAACTATGAAATAAAATGGAAGGCGAGATGTGGTGGAGGTGCCAAATTTTGGTGTCGCTCAGGGTGCCAAAGGATACCGTGGGAGTACAGTTGCCACCAACTGGTATCCAGTAGCACCCTGGCTTCAACAGTGGAGATCGAACACAGCCAGCATGGTTCCATCACTAGCCTGGTCATCCTTTATACTATTTGTTATGTACTGAAGTTCTCACCCTGGGGCAGCAGGGGGATACTGTAGATAGTTTTCACTCAGGTCCACATATGCAAACAAGGAATTGAAAGTGACGTTCAGTGATTGGATAGTTACAGAAAGTGGTTACTGTTGCATTGTAGTGGAGCTCTATATAATCAGGCTGGTTGAACCCTTCAGTTCTGTTCTGTTCTGGCCTGTGAATAAACAAGAGCTGTCTGAAGAATCGCTGTGTTGTCTGATATGTTCACCCACAACATAACACTATTTGCCCCTTAAAAAGCAAGATAAAGGTAAAGGTACCCCTAACCGTTAGGTCCAGTCACGGACGACTCTGGGGATGCGTGCTCATCTCACTAGGCCGAGGAAGCCGGCGTTTGTCCTCAGACAGCTACCGGGCCATTTACCTTCCTGCCGGAGCGGTACCTATTTATCTACTTGCTCTTGACGTGCTTTCGAATAGCTAGGTGGGCAGGAGCTATTGGTGTTTTGCAACTTTGACCTGTTGCAGGACCTAAGCCAGACCTTAGCTAGAGTTCCAGAAAGCAATCAGTTGCAGGCAGGATGGACGAAGCAGGAACCAGAACGCTGCTACTAGTAACTTGGTTACTTTGAGGTGTTTATTATTTACAGCAGACTCAACAAGTTATTATATACAAGATGTCTTTAAGTTAACATCTTACATTAAAAACCTAACAGTACCAAACTATCAAAGGCTTTTCACCAAAGCCAGACTAAATGTCTTTCCTTCTGCAGTGTTGGATGGCAGGTTGAGAGGAGTTCCCTACCAGGACAGACTTTGCTCGTGTGCTCAAGACATCGATTCCATAAAACATATTTTGTTGCATTGTGCAAAATATGAGCAAGCCAGGGCTGAACTGATACTACCCTTGCTGGTACCTTTCCCGGGAAAATCAGAGGCTCACTATGTCAGGTTCCTACTGGAAGACCGGACAAATGCTAGAACATTAGCAGTGGCAAAGTTTTTATCGGTGGTTGCAAGAACAAATGATCCCTATCTTTAAGTCTGAACAAAATGCTTGTTTAACCTGGAGGTAGGCTGTCTGAATTGTGCATTGCTTTGTAATGATTTGTTGGGTCTCTGGACCGTAATAAAGATTGATGAGGATATACAAGAACATAATGGATCTTAACTAGCTCTCTCTTAACAAACTCCTAACGACTCTCAGAGCACCACACTGACCAACAAACTATCCAGTCAGTAAGGTCATAAGTCATCATGCCTGTGTGAGACCTCAACCAATAGTAGTGCTGTATTCAATGTCCCATATCTCCAGGCAGAATTACTCCTTTCTGCTCAGTCATCTTGGCCTTTGGACAATGCTTAATTGACTCTGTGTGAAGCTGCACAGAATGGCACATAGTCAAAAACCCAACAGGAGCTGGGACTGAACAACGGGAGCTCACACTGTCGCAAGGATTCGAACCACCGACCATCCGATCGGCAAGCCCTAGGCTTTGTGGTTTAGATGACAGTGCCACCCGCGTCCCGATAAAAAGCAAGATAAAATGCCCAAATAAGCATCATTCCTGTTCATTGCAACCATACGTATGAACCACTCACCCCACACTATATAGAACCACAGAGGTGTAGAGTTGGAGGGAGCACAGGGGTCATCTAGTCCAACCGCCTGCAATGCAGGAATATTTTGCCCAACATGGGCTCGAACCTGAGATCCAAAGTCTCGTGCTCTGCTGACTGAGCTATCCCACTTGTACGTTCTGCCTGTTATGTACTGAAGTTCTCACCCTGGGCCAGCAGGGGGGATACTGTAGATAGTTTTCACTCAGGTCCACACACGCAAATAAGGAACTGAAAGTGACGTTCAGTGATTGGATAGTTACAGAAAGTGGTTACTGTTGCATTGTAGTGGAGCTCTATATAAGCAGGCTGGCTGAACCCTTCAGCCCAGTTCTGTTCTGGGCCTGTGAATAAACAAGAGCTGTTTGAAGAATCACTGTGTCATCTGATATGTTCACCCACAACTTAACACTGCCTTTTTTGTTTTATTGAAAAAAATAAGATAAAAGCAGCTTACATAACCAACAAGCATTAAACACTCCAGCGAAAGCAGCACAGAGCCAGCAGACGATGCAACAAGCCTCATCCACAAAGGCTTCTGATTCATTTTAATATGATCATATCCTAAATGGCATTGAGACCAAACCAGAGCCTCCCAAAGAAGGGAGTGACAGCTTGAGCAGCTATGCATCTTCATACCCCCGGCATGGCCTGGCATTACTGTTTTCTTTATCTCTCCTATCCACCCAGCAAAGGTGTCTCACTGAACAGGAACTGCAGCCGTCAAGTCACAGCGTAAGCAAGCAAATGAAACTTGCACACCAGTCTCCCACAAGATGGCACTGTGGGCCCAGGCCCTCAGAAAAGCTGCTTGGAAACAGCAGAATATTATTTTGCCAGGCAGGCAGAGGTGGGTGGACCGGCAGTTTCATGTGCATTTGCTCATCCACTTTTAAAAAAATGTACCCTTGTCTAATACAAAGCAGCTTGATCTTATATAAAATTCATGGCGCACAGAGCTCACATTTGAAACATCGCCATTCATTTTATTGATTTAGATGTGTTTTAATTATTGTTGTAGAAATATTATGGTGATGGAGTGCGGTCCATGAGAAAACACCCATTTGGTTTCCATTTGGAATAGAGAATGTTGTCCAAACCTTGGACGTGAACTCTTGTTTACAGAGACTACGGATATTTACTGCTGGCATTTATGGCTCCTGTGAGAGTTAGAAAGAGGTCGAGAGGAGAGAGAGAGAGAGAGAGAGAGAGAGAGAGAAGGCAAAGCTGTAATTTTGACCACTACCACCAACCAAAAGCATATGTTGGAGTCAGGGGTTGCATTCAAACGTAGTCATGAGCACAGCAGACCCATTGGAATCACCATTTATTTTACCGAGTCTGCTTTGCCCAGTAAAATATCCAACCTATAAACAAAATAATCTACGGGCTGAAGAACTGATATTAATGCTTGGTGAGCTGCCCTGAAATACTGGCTTAAGATCTCAGTATTTGGCCTGGGGAAGGGATTAGTTGTACATCTAACCAATGAGGAGTTTATCAGCCCATGAAAACTATGGCCAGAAAAGCCACCTCGATTGGACTGTCACCACCCATTTTGTATCAGCTGGGCCATAGTACCGCCCTTGTATTCCTGAGGCAAAGGCTTTGGGACATCACACATAGCGTCCTGCGATCCAGATCTTATGTAATCTGTGGCCCAATTGCAGCTGGAATCCAATACGGGCACGACTTTCAGTTAGCCTCATTTTAGGAATTTGTCTGTACCCACCTATCAGCATTTATTTACCAAAGCTAGATTAAATGTACAGTGGTGCCTCGCAAGACGAAAAGAATCCGTTCCGTGAGTCTCTTCGTCTAGCGGTTTTTTTGTCTTGCGAAGCAAGCCCATTAGCGGATTAGCGGATTAGCGCTATTAGCGGTTTAGCAGCTATTAGCGGCTATTAAAGGCTTAAGGGATTAGCGGATTAGCTGCTAAAAGGCTATTAGCAGCTTAGTGCCTTAGAAAAAGGGGGTGGGGAGCGAAGAAAACCCCCCCAGGAATCGCAAGACATTTTCGTCTTGCGAAGAAAGCCCATAGCAAATTCGTCCTGCGAAGCACCTCCAAAACGGAAAACCCTTTCGTCTAGCAGGTTTCCCGTCTTGCGAGGCATTCGTCTTGCGGGGCACCACTGTATTTCCATTGGAAGTTCTTAATGGTAGACTGAGAGGCATCCCCTACCAGAATAGGCTTTGTTTATGTTCTCAGGACGTCGATCGCATGAAGCATATCCAACTGCATTGTGGACAGTATGAGCAAGCAAGGGATCAACTGATTCCCTTGCTAGTAATTTGCCAGGAAAATCTGAAGCCTCCCATATTAAACAACTTCTGGAGGATAGGTCAAATGATGTTACACTGACCGTGGCAAAGTTTCTTTCGGAGGTCGCAAGAAACAAAGACCATCACACTCTGGACATAACAAGATGGCTACCTCGGTATCTGTTTAGTTTTTTTAACTATATCTTGTTTTGAAACTGCTTTGTGGGTCTATGGACAGCAATAAAGATATTTGGTTTTGATTTGATGTTGATGCACACTTCCTACATTATAAGTTATGTTATTATCCTGGAGATTTAAAAAGTACAACCTGTTGGATAAACAAGCCCACTCCGTAGAGTGGCCCCTCTCACTGCTCTCGGAGCTTGTCTTCCGATAACCTCCTCTGGCTGACATCCCGGACCGACCACGGAGATTTTGATAGGCGACATTTCCCAGTGTGGGCAAATGCACCCCCCCTCCTTGCTGCTTCCCAACAGGGAAAGGAGATAGTCAGAAACATCTATTTACATCCTTTTATTTCTGACTTTACAGCACTACAGAAATCATGTCCGACCACTTCAAACTTCTTCAAGCAAGTCTGACAAACTTCCTGTACATACGCAAACAGAAGGTCTTAAATTACACTCTTCACAGAGACTTTTCCAGCCTGTAAACTTCCGGGAAAGTTCTTTCCCACAGCTATCCAGATCATGTGATCTCAACAAGCTACTGGTTTGCAGCTGCGTTGCTCTCATATACTGACACAACCTACAACACAGTGTTGAGGCACTTCCTAGCAAAAATATACTATTGGAAGCTGAAAGTTGTTGTTGTTGTTTAGTCGTGTCCGATTCTTCGTGACCCCATGGACCAGAGCACGCCAGGCACTCTTGTCTTCCACTGCCTCCCGCAGTTTGGTCAAACTCATGCTGGTAGCTTCGAGAACACTGTCCAACCATCTCGTCCTCCGTCGTCCCCTTCTCCTTGCGCCCTCCATCTTCCCCAACAACAGGGTCTTTTCCAGGGAATCTTCTCTTCTCATGAGGTGGCCAAAGTCTTGGAGCCTCAGCTTCAGGATATGTCCTTCCAGTGAGCACTCAGGGCTGATTTCCTTCAGAATGGATAGGTTTGATCTTCTTGCAGTCCATGGGACTCTCAAGAGTCTCCTCCAGCACCATAATCCAAAAGGAAGCTGAAAGTACACAATAGTATTCAGGGCTATTTGAAACTGCTTTGTGGGTCTATGGACCACAATAAAGATATTTGGTTTTGATTTGGTGTTGATGCACACTTCCTACATTATAAGTTAGGTTAGTGATGCCAGTGATGCCATCTATCAGATCAGGAACAATTCCAGGAAGAGATCGTCTCTTTTTTCTGTAAGTTAATTTGAGAGAAAGGCTCAAACAGCAATGAGAAAGGCTAAAGATTTGACTGGCCCAGGTCTCAATTTTTACACCTCCCATTCATCAAAATGCTTCTCAAAAACAGGAATTAGGTGGCCATCGGTTTTCATCAGCTTCTACAGTATTTCCAGATGTAAGAAAGTTCCAGATTCCCTTTGCACTGTTTCAGAAGCTTTCTATTTTAAAAATTGCAGTAGCTTAATCTACATAACAAAGAAGCTCACGGCACCTTACTGCCATTTCAGATGCAATAGCTGAAGAAACAATACACTATCTGGAGTCTGCAAGTTAGGGATTGTCGTGTGTGTATATTAGTCTTCTTACTTTTCTTTCTGACAGTTTTGGTTTTTCATTTTCCATTCGGAAGTTCATTTCCACATGAGTTTGTGGCTTGCTTGGTTTTCCAAGTCCTCTCAAAAATCCAGCAGCATTTTCATGCAAATTCACATTTTTGCAAAGCATTTTTCCTAACCCTAACGTTATAATGCCTTTTTGTATGTTATTTCCCCTAATACACGCATTCCTGCACACACTTTATCCTGGCATAGGCACATACATTTTTGTACACATTACACAGCTGGAGAAATACACTGCAAAATTCAGAGAAGGATGGCTGTATTTTGGTTCATGAATTGCTTCAGAAAGTGTGAATCAGAGGTTGAACTGTGAGCTGTCTGGCAGGCAGGTGAATAAGTTGCACCGCGTGAGTCAGTGTGCAATGTTTACTGCTGCAAATTTTACAAACGACGTAGACAGGACACTAGTGTGTGCGATAAAGGAGCCTTACAGAGTCATAAAACTGTGCCAGCAACATTATTAAGTGGCTGCTGCTCTAAATTTCTATTCCTTCCTTGGTAAAGGTAAAGGTACCCCTGCCCATATGGGCCAGTCTTGACAGACTCTAGGGTTGTGCGTCCATCTCACTCAAGAGGCCGGGGGCCAGCGCTGTCCGGAGACACATCCGGGTCACGTGGCCAGCGTGACATCGGTGCTCTGGTGAGCCAGAGCCGCATACGGAAACGCCGTTTACCTTCCCGCTAGTAAGCGGTCCCTATTTATCTACTTGCCCCCGGGGGTGCTTTCGAACTGCTAGGTTGGCAGGCGCTGGGACCGAACGACGGGAGCGCACCCCGCTGCGGGGATTCGAACTGCTGACCTTTCGATCAGCAAGTCCTAGGCGCTGAGGCTTTTACCCACAGCGCCACCCGCGTCCCGTTCCTTCCTTGGTGTTTCCACACAAATTCTTCTCCTCTGTACAGTTACTTGCAGAATACCTTGGCTCCTATTCTGAGCTGCCATCATTACACAATATGTTACATCCTTTCTGGAAGAGATACCTGGAATCAGCACCCGCCTCCACATTTAAAATGCAGAGACAGCTGCAGCGCCATTCTCTTTGTCTTCTGCACGACATTCCCATGTGAATCAAGCAATAAAGGGAGAAGTCACACTCCAACAGTTCCCACAATACCAGCATAATATAGTATAAGAAAGATGCCAGGGGCTGCCTAGGCCATACAGTTCTGAATAATACCACAAGACATAACTTGGGCCCTTAGTATCTTCCTGCGACAGTTGTAGGATTTTATATTAAAATGCTGTTTAAATCAGTTTACTATTAGTATGTGTCATTTGAACATATTAGTACAGTAGTACCTTGGTTTAGGGACATCGGGGGGAGCTGTGGGTTAAACCACAGAGCCTAGGACTTGCCGATCAGAAGGTCAGCGGTTCGAATCCCTGCAATGGGGTGAGCTCCGGTTGCTTGGTCCCTGCTCCTGCTAACCTAGCAGTTTGAAAGCATGTCATAGTGCAAGTAGATAAATAGGTATCACTCCGGTGAGAAGGTAAACGGCGTTTCCGTGCGCTGCTCAGGTTCGCCAGAAGCAGCTTAGTCATGCTGGCCACATGACCTGGAAGCTGTACGCCAGCTCCCTCGGCCAATAAAGTGAGATGACCACCACATCCCCAGAGTTGGCCACGACTGGACCTAATGGTCAGGGGTCCCTTTACCTTGGTTTAAGAACAGCTTAGTTTATGAACAAATTGGATTAAGAACGCTGCAAACCTGGAAGTAGGTGTTTTGGTTTGTGAACTTTGCCTTGGAAGCAGAACATGTTGAGCGTGTTCCATTTGTAAATTGAGTGCCCCGCTGCTATGGGAAAGCACGCCTTGGTTTAAGTTCGTGTTGGTTTAATAACGAACTTCCGGAACAGATTAAGTTCGTAAACCAAGGTACCACTGTACTGACACAGCCCAAACCTAATCATATTTTCTGGAAGAAAGAACTATTCCCTCATTACAATGCAATTTATTTCCAATAAGTCTGCTGTCTCATTCGATCCCCCCTCCCCTCTCCAGTCCTAGTTTCCTCTGCCACGCTCTGTGGACTCAGCTACATTAGTAAAGAAACAGTGTTTTGAATGCGTTATAAACATGCAACACCAGATGGCGCTGGAGAGTAAAAAAAATCAATGCAATTTTCCATAGCGTTTTTTTCTTCTTTTGTTATAATGATTTAATTTCTTACTTATTTATAGTGCCCCCCCATGTGTAGATCCACCCTGTATTTCTCTAATCACAGTTTTCTGTGGCACACAGTTTGAAATGCGTCTGCAAACTAGGGGTTGTGGACAAAGCACTAACCGTTGTTTGCTAATCTGGACATTATGGCAAACTATGTCTAGTGAAAAATAGGAGGGGGAAGCTCAAACTGTGTTTGACATTACATCTCAATTGTGCCAATAGGTACAAGGGATTCTTCTACCCACTGTGAATGATGACAATGATGATAATCTGATGCATTAAGCTTTTCAAAGTGAAAAAAAGCTTTATTCTACTTATCCCACCCACCCTCTCTGTTGGATTCGTAATTCTAGAAGAGTTTTCGTACTGCTATTACATTTACAATGTAAACATTTTCTTTTCAAGGTCAACATTTTCAAAGCGCCCAACAGCCAGTGAAACTGCAGGGGTGGCACCTAAGCAATTCCTCTGCTTTTCTGCCCCCCAAAAAAGAGAGAAAAAAATGAGTTTTCTCTGAAAATCGCAGGATACATTTGGAAAGAAAATATCTCCACACTTCCCCCCTTTTCATTGCCACTTGAATCCTTTTCTGGACAAAGGTGCCGCTATTGCGAAAAAGAAAGAGCGAAAGAAATCAACACTCCTGGATTCCTGCAATTTTGCTCAGTTTAACAGTGTTGGTGGTGAGCCATTCTTTTCATGAGAGTTGATTCTCAAGTACGTTAGCATGCAGTCTGAAAACCCCAAAGGGACAGAATGCTAAAAATAAACCCGCAGTATTGAGAATGCCAACTTGGTTCAATTCTGCCATGCTTCAGTGCTACTATCTCAATGTCATAGCTGAAAGCTGAATTGCTATAATTTCTATTCATGTATACAATGAACGCAACATAAACATGGGACTCAGCTATACAGCTGCAAATATAATGTTGTAAGTGCGTTTTAAGTGCATTATACAAATGTTTCACTAGATGGCGATGGTGACCTAATGGCAAATTCAATATATATTTCAAAACATTTTTTTAAGCATTTTCACAGTGTTTTTAGATATATATGTCTAGATTCAGTCATGTTCTCCCGTCATTTATTATAACTTGGGGAGAAGACAAGTATTTTTTTGAGGATTGAACCTGCTTTTCCATTTTATTGCCCATGGTGTTCACCATTTCATTTATTTATGCAGATCATTTATTAGTGTTAAAAGTACTTGTATAGAACCCCACTTCTCTACATTATGAGGACTGACTTCTTATTCCTATTATCTCTTTCTTATTCTTTAAGCATTTATTAATGCACGAAATGATAAATTTCTAACTGCATCTGTGCTGTACAGATCCCATAAAGGACTATACAAATTATAGTCCCATAACATTTACCAGTGGTTCTCAACCTGTGGGTCCCCAGATGTTGTGGGACTACAACTTCCATCATCCCTGAGCTCTGGCCTTGCTAGCTAGGGGTGATGGGAGTTGTAGTTCAACAACATCTGGGGACCCACAGGTTGAGAAAGGCTGATTTAGACCACGGGTAGGCAAACTAAGGCCCGGGGGCCAGATCCGGCACAATCGCATTCTCAATCCGGCCCACGGACGGTCCAGGAATCAGCGTGTTTTTACATTAGAATGTGTCCTTTTATTTAAAATGCATCTCTGGGTTATTTGTGGGGCATAGGAATTCATTCATTCCCTCCCCCCCAAAAAAAAAATATAGTCGCCCCCCCCCACAAGGTCTGAGATTCAGCGGACCGGCCCCCTGCTGAAAAAGTTTGCTGACCCCTGATTTAGACTCAAGACTAGTATGAATGGATGCCTGACCCCCATATCAACAGTTCCAAATCACATTTGGATAATTTTTAAAAGTTAAATTTCATATTTGGAACTGCTTTTAGATTCAGGTTTTGAATTCATGTAATAAAATTTTTAAGAGCGCTGTGAGTTATAGGGTTTTTTATTTTTAAAATGCAAGATTAAAGGCTCTGGATTGTCTAAAAAATCTCAAATGTTACAATAGAATTATGAAGAGGAAGAAATACCGAAGAATATATTAGGTGACAGGACTGTCTTATAGGAACTAAAGATAAATTAGGAATCAAAACTACAATTCTCTACAATTCAAAATTATGGAAGGTTATTGTTGTACACCCACCATCTTGAAAATGAATCAAAAGTATTTTCTGTGAAGTATTTTCAGGTTACAGACTCCGCTAACCCAGAAATAGTGCTTCATGTTAAGAACTTTGCTTCAGGGTGAGAAGAGAAATTGTGCTCCAGCGGCGCGGCGGCAGCAGGAGGCCCCATTAGCTAAAGTGGTGCTTCAGGTTAAGAACAGTTTCAGGTTAAGTACGGACCTCCGGAACGAATTAAGTACTTAACCCGAGGTACCACTGTACAGTGGACCCTTGGGCTACGTTACGGGTAACGTAACTTTCGGGTTGTGAACGCGGCAAACCTGGAAGTGTATACTTCCGGGTTTCGCCATGCATGCATGCGTGCGCAGAAGTGCTGTATCACGCAGCGCGTTTGCGTAGAAATGGCGCCTCTAGATGCGAACTTTTTGGGGTATGTATGGACCCCTGGAACCGATTAAGTTCATATCCGGAGGGTCCACTGCATTAGAAAGTTCTACCAGATTTCTACCAGATCTCTCTCTCTCTCTCTCTCTCTCTCTCTCTCTCTCTCTTTCTCTTTGTCTCTCTGTCTCACACACACATTCCTAGTGTGGTAGAAGGAGTGCAGGCAGCTTTCCTCTTCAAGATTTTTACTGTCCCACACTGTATACCGTATGCAGCCTTGTGTCTAGAGGGAGGTCAACACAAGGTAGAGACTGTCGCCTGGGCGAGATTTCTTCTATGCTGGTTAAACATCTGCCTTACATCTGATAAAGATCCTCTCCTCAGTGAAGTTTTGTTAGACCCCTTTCTTTCCCCAGGGCTACAACAGTTTAACAAGAAGGTACAGCAACTTGCGCTGTCAGCGGAACTATTGCGGTCGATGTCCCTACCATCTGCCAAGGCTATAACAAAACTAGGTTGTGGGATATTGAACGCCAAGAACTAACAGTAGCAGCAGAGAAAACATGTCCCCCTCTTTATTTTCAACTTGCTTGGGCACATGAAACTAACCAGAATTACCTTGAATTTCTGCTTAACCCTCAGGAAAGAAGGGCATTTTCGCTGGCCAGGTTTAATTCAAATCCATCAAACCTCCTTTGGGGAAGGTTCTCAGGTAGTATGGAAGGAGAAAGGACTTGCCCATGCGAAGACCACCTGGTGGAAACCCTTACACATATGGTTCTTAATTGTAAACTACTGTCCGTCCCCCCCGCTCTATAAGACGCACCAGACCACAAGACGCACCTAGTTTTTGGAGGAGGAAAACAAAACAAAAAAATATTCTGAATATCAGAAGCCAGAACAGCAAGAGGGATCACTGCACAGTGAAAGCAGCAATCCCTCTTGCTGTTCTGGCTTCTGGGATAGCTGCGCAGCCTGCATTAGCTCCATAAGAGGCACACACATTTCCCCTTACTTTTTAGGAGGGAAAAAGTGAGTCTTATAGAGCAAAAGATACGGTATATGCTGATCTCCGTCAGCAATTTCTAGATCAACTCTGTATCCCCAAATGGAAACCAGAGTTGGAGGTCATACATTTTCTATTACTGGGAAATTATCAGGAGCTCACCAAGTTAGTGGCTAAATATCTCTATTTGGTTTTTTGTCGTCAAAACACAGTCATACCTTATGTTACGTTTGCTTCAGGTTGCGCATTTTCAGGTTGCGTCCCACGGCGACCCGGAAGTACCGGAAAGGGTTACTTCCGGGTTTTGCCACTCGGACATGTGCAGACACGCAAAATGACATCATGCGCATGCGCATAAGCGGCAAATCACAAACTGCACGTGCGCAGACACGGGTTGCATTCTTTTTAGGTTGCGAACGGGCCTCCGGAACCAAAGGTACCACAAATGTTTTGTGCCACTGGGAAGTGGTAATTCTGTATTGATTTGTTTTGGATGTTTGGATGTGATGCCAATAAAAGGTTTGATGATGATGATGATGATGATGATGATTTCATTCCCAGTGGTGTCATGTGATTTTAGTATTATATTGATGCCTGTAAAATCTTGAGGCTCATACAAAGGAATCGTATCCATTGCCTTTGGTTAAAATAAGGCATGCTGGACTATTAGGCCCAGGAGCATTTTGCGGTATTCATGCTCAGTGGGCCATGGAAAACCAAGGTGATTCCTCAAAGCATACATGCCAATAAGAGTCCCCGGGGCATCCCTGGGAATTCTGTCCATGTGAACGCTTTCAGGATTGCAGTGAAACCCATTAAACTCAATAATGCCACAAGAACATGAAAGCTAGTAGTAAATCTTTCAACTTATTGGATCAGGTTTCTTAAGCGCTGTGAGGAAACTTTATTAAGTACTATATAAACAGAAGAGGTCCTTAGAGATCATAAGCATAAGCAAGATGATCGAGGGTCTGGAAACTAAGCTTGATGAGCAGGGGTCAGCAAACTTACTGCGCCTCGGGCCGGTATCTCCAGCGCCAATCGCGTGGCAGACCGGAGGGCGGGGAAGCGCATGCCCATACGCATGCGCACATGCTATTTCTGACACACTTCTGGGTTGGAGGAGCACCAGAAATAGCTTGTGCACATGTGCACAGGCCTCCTCTGACCAAGATGTGCACTGGAAATAATGCTTGCGCATGCACACAAGATATTTCCGGTGCTCCTCCGACCTGGAAGTGGGCAGCCGCGCCGCGCAGCGCCGGTAAGAGCGGGCAGCGGCAGTGGGCAGCAGGGGTCATCTCAGGCTGGATAAACGAGTCCCTCGGGCCTTATCCAGCCCACAGGCCTTAGTTTGGGGACCCCTGCTTATGAGGGACGGTTGAAGAAGCTGGGTATGTTTAGCCTGGAAAAGAGGAGACTGAGAGGAGATATGACAGCCATCTTTAAATACCTTAAGGGCTGTCATGTGGGAGAGGGAGCATGCTTGCTTCTTCCTGTTCTGGAGGGTAGGATTCGAACCAATGGCTTCAAGTTACAAGAAAGGAGACTCTGAAAAAACATTCAAAAAAACTTTCTGACAGCAAGAGCTGTTCAGCAGTGGAATGGACTCCCACAAGAGGTGGTGGACTGTCCTTCCTTGGAGGGTTTTAAACAGAGGTTGGTCATGGCATCTGTCATGGATGCTTTAGCTGAGATTCTGGCATTACAGGGGGTTGGACTAGATGACCCGCGGGGCCCCTTCCATCTCTATGATTCTATGATTCTTCATTTACTTGCACAGTGGTCCAGCATGGCTGCCATCTTCATTGCTCCAGAACGTCTCAGAGGCCCAGAGCACTGGGCTGATAGTCGCCAGTTCAACATCCAAATAATTAAAAAATGTCCCTGTGGCGTTTGCCCTCCTATGTGTGTGACATCATACTGGCTTCATAGGGAAAGGGTTAGCTAATTGTAAAATGACTAACCAATGGGTTAACCCAGGGGGCACAGATAACTGTGTATAAGGTTTAAGCAGAGAGGTTTTTTAGACAGTTAGAGTTGTTGAGAAGACAGTCTGGAGTTAGAAGAGACAGAGAAGAAAAGTCTGTGGGTTGGGCTAGTCTGGTGGGAGAGAGTGAGAGAATTTGTTAAGAGGAGTCAGTCAAACAGTTGAGATAATCAGTCAGAAGGTATTAGGAAGGTAAAAAGGTAAAGGGACCTCTGACCATTAGGTCCAGTCACAGACGACTCTGGGGCTGCGGTGCTCATCTCGCTTTATTGGCCGAGGAAGCCGGTGTACAGCTTCTGGGTCATGTGGCCAGCATGACTAAGCCGCTTCTGGCAAACCAGAGCAGTGCACAGAAACGACGTTTACCTTCCCCCTGGAGCTGTACCTATTTATCTACTTGCACTGGCATGCTTTCGAACTGCTAGGTTGGCAGGAGCAGGGACCGAGCAACGGGAGCTCACCCCATCATGGAGATTTGAACCGCCAACCTTCTGATTGGAAAGTCCTAGGCTCTGTGGTTTAGAGCCAGTAAAGAAACTAAAGTTAAGATACTGACAGGAATATTATCTGAGAAACCATAAACTTGTTAATGTTTGTAAAATAAACTTGTGGGTTTTTTGGTTCACTTTTAACAACTGACTGGACTCAGTGTTTTACCAGAGAGTAATTAGTTGGTGGCAGCAGGGAAGCAAGCACAGAGGTGGCACAGGGATCAATAGACTGTTAAACGTCTGGGGACCCTGTGTGATTGCCACAGTTCTGAAAAAGAAGGAAGAAAAATGAGTGCCCACTCTGCAGCTGCCCGCCACCACAATTTGAAGCCGGGCAAAGCCCAAAGGGTGCCCTCAAAGCTGGCATACCTACACTGATTCCCTTATGCTTTTTTATTAATTTTTTTAAAACTTTTTTTATTAAGTACAAATTAGAAAACATACATATTTACAACAAAAAAATACAAAAGAAAAAGAAAATACATATAACCAAGGGGGAAAAAATTAGAGAATATTTTGTCTCTTTTCATATTTACAGTTATTTATACCTCTATAAAATGCTATTCACAATAAAGCAGTGAAATGAAAGATAAGATATCAGAAAAAAGAACAAAGAAAAAATAAAGAAGTAAAAGAAAAGGATCATAGGTGAAAAATTTTAATAGTAGATAAGCACTCACAATACATTCCCTTGTGCTTTATCCTTCCCAAACTCCTGCAAGTGAGTGCAGGTTTAAGATTACTATCAACCTAGAATCTTATGCAGTTCCTTTTCTAAGCAATCCATTTTCTCAGCTCCTTTGAGTCTGACTCTACATGATAATCTCTACCTGGGTTTGTGGAAAGTGAGGAGGGGGCAGAGAGGGAGGGGGGGTCAACAGTGAAACTCTGAGTGACATTTTTAGTGCTAAAACATCTTTTATTTACCTCTCCATGAATCAAGAAAACCTCTTATTCTTATCACTTTTGAAAAATTGCCAAGCTGTCGCTAAATTGTACACTGCCTGTTGCTGACAGTTCGTTCTCACCTTTGTGTCAGCCACTCTAGAATTCATTGCTGTAATCAATGTAAATGCCTTGTTTGCTTACATTTCCTTCCGAGGATTTTTCAACCCTTCACATCAAGGTTCCTGTCCTCTGAGATGAAAAGAAAAATAGATAAGGAAGCTCAGCTCTTTTCTTCAGTGTTTCAAAAATGGATTGTGGAAGGTGTGTGTAATCATCTGAGTGTTATACATGAGGAAAACATCCTCTTGGTTATTGAATTTATTTACAGCTAGACATGGTGTACTTTACCAAAGAGCTATGTAAGAACAGATCTACAGAGAAAAATATAATTTCAGGCCAGGCAGAGAACATCTGAGTAGCGATCCTTTCATACACTAGCCTATGGGGTGCTCTCCAGGCATTGCACATCTTCAAATCTTGCCTTATGACTGTTTCATCAGAGGATTGGGGCACACGAGAAGTTGCATGAAAGGGCAGGCCTGGAAATCTCACCCCACTTGCATCTCCAAAGTAGACTGCTGGAATCCTCATTGGCACAGGCACCAGCGATGGATTTGGGATGCTGCAGGTGATTCCAAAGGGATGTAAAATTGAGAAGATCCGTAACTGAGAGGATACATTTGGGCTTGCACAGGGCACCATGTCATGAAAGATTACAAAAATCTTCCTCTGACTTGCTACACACTTGTCTCTGTGCTGATCTGATGGGGTGGATGGTTCTCCTCAGACATGGACCACTTATAAACGCCACCTCCAACTCCTCGAAAGGTTCCATCAACGGCGTCTCTGAAAATTGTTACACATCACTTGGGAAGACAGGCGAACTAATGCCAGTGTACTGGAAGAAGCAAAGATCACCAGTGTGGAAGCAATTATTCTTCAATATCAACTTTGTTGGACTGGTCACGTTGTGCGGATGCCTGATGATCGTCTTCCAAAGCAACTCCTCTATTCTGAACTTAAAAAATGGAAATGCTGGTGGTCAACAAAAGAGGTTCAAAGACTCTCAAGGCAAATCTAAAAAATGTAGTATAAACACTGACAACTGGGAAACACTGGCCTGTGAGCGCTCCAGTTGGAGAACAGCCTTTACCAAAGGTGTCATGGGCTTTGAAGACACTCAAACAAAGGATGAAAGGGAGAAATGTGCTAAGAGGAAGGCACGCTTGGCAAACCCTCATCATTATTAACTCCTGCCTGGAAACCTGTGTCCCCACTGTGAAAAGATGTGTGGATCCAGAACTGGCCTCCACAGTCACTTACAGACTCACCGTTAAGACTGTGTTCCTGGGAGACCATCTTACTTGGCTATGAGTGATTGCCAAAGAAGAGAAGAAGAAGACTCCTCAGACAGCCAGATTGGGCTCTACGATATCAGCTTTTACCTGTGGCTCCTAGAAGGTGTTCCATCACATCTAGTTTGACTCTCAGAGTCTCCTCAGAATGAAACCCAACAATCCTATTTATTACAGGCCCAGGTCCATAGAATCTCCACCTGTACCTTAAAAAGCAGTCATTTTGCCATTGCTTGTATGTATGCATGTATTATTTACTTCATTGTGCTTTAAAAAGGGAACTTATTTCAATTAGCCTTCATGTGGACCACAAAAGCACATAGCTAAATATTTTATGTTCTATTCTAGATTAATCACTAAAGCAGAGTGTACAATTTCAGTGAATAATTTATTTGAGGAATATTATTGTCCTCCATTTTCCTGGAAGCATTTCTGAAGTTTCTTCAGTTCCTTTATTTGAAATTATACTCTAATTGATGCTTGTTCTCTACACGTTTAACGCTCCCATGACCTAATGCCTACATATGACCAGATTTAGAGAGACAGAAATTTGTCTACAGGTTGAGTCTTCTTTCCAAATGGCAAGCTAATATAATATCTGTTTTATCTATCTTGTCCTATTTGAGAGGCTCAGAGAAGCTTACAGTCTGAAAACAAAAGCCAGGAGACAGAGGAAAAGATACAACACTTCCAGAGGTTTACATTTGTATCAAGGCCAAAATTCCTCAAGGAACTGTGCAGCACTAATCGCCATCTTTCCAAAATGAACGTTATTTATCTTAGTTTGATGCCAACAGACAAGAAAGAGCTCACCCACACACCCAACTGCCTGATATCCCAGCTTGTCCAATCTTTCTAGCTTCAGTTAAGCCTTTCCACACCAACCTTACTTTGGAAGGACCTTGCTTGTTTCAGAGAATCCTAAGATATGCTTCACAGCACTCTTTTTGTCTTGCAGGGTGCTGCACCAACAAGTACAAAATAACCCCTCTGCAGTGTCACAAATCCAACTCAGTGCTGTAATGTTGGAAAATGTTGATCACTTCTCCTACCTAGGCAGTTATCTTTCCACAAGGGCCAACATTGATGCCAAAATCCAGCATCGCCTGAGCTCTGCAAGTACAGCTTTCTCCCGATTGAAGTGCAGGGTCTTTGAGGACCGGGACATTCACAGGGAAACCAAAATGCTTGTTTACAAAGCTATTTTACTACCAACCTTACTATATGCTTGTGAAACATGGACCACTAATAAACGCCATCTCCAACTCCTCGAAAGATTCCATCAACGGTGTCTCCGAAAAAATTTACACATCCCTTGGGAAGATAGGCGAACTAATATCAGTGTACTGGAAGAAGCAAAGATCACCAGTGTGGAAGCAATGATTCTTCAACATCAACTTTGTTGGACTGGTCATGTTGTGTGGATGCCTGATTATTGGCTTCCAAAGCAACTACTCTATTCCGAACTTAAAAATGGAAAGCGTAATGCTGGTGGTCAGCAAAAATGGTTTAAAGACTGTCTCAAGGCAAATCTTTAAAAATGTAGTATAAACACTGACAACTGGGAAACACTGGCCTGTGAGCGCTCCAGTTGGAGAACAGCCTTTACCAAAGGTGTCATGGGCTTTGAAGACACTCAAACTCAGAACGCAAGGGAGAAACATGCTAAGAGGAAGGCACGCTTGGCAAATCCACACAGTGATCAGCTCCCGCCCAGAAACCAATGTCCCCACTGTGGAAGGACGTGTGGATCCAGAATTGGCCTTCACAGTCACTTATGGACTCATTGTTAAAACTATGTGTATGGAAGACAATCTTACTCGGCTATGAGTGATCGCCAAAGAAGAAGAAGATGTGCCTCACCAGTGTGCCATGGTAACCGAGAGTGCCAGCAGAACACACAAAACAATTGTTATTATTATTATTATTATAGCTCTTAATCTCAGTTGCGACACCTATTTTTCTTGGGGAAAAGCACGGCTCACAGCCCCTCTCGTTAGGGGCATGACTTCAGATTTGTACGACCTGCAAGCAGCTCCTTAGCTCTCATCGGAGGCAGACTATAAATTGAAATGAAATGAGCTCCAATGAAACGGTTAACAGAAACTGGACTTGTGAGATTCTTTGCAGAGGAACCAGGCAGAAGGCCTTCTCGGTAGTGGCACCCGCCCTGTGGAATGCCCTCCCATCAGATGTCAAGGAAATAAACAACTACAGTGGTACCTCGGGTTACAGACGCTTCAGGTTACAGACTCTGCTAACCCAGAAATAGTACCTTGGGTTAAGAACTTTGCTTCAGGATGAGAACAGAAATCGTGCTCCGGTGGCATGGTGGCAGTGGGAGGCCTCATTAACTAAAGTGGTGCTTCAGGTTAAGAACAGTTTCAGTTTAAGAACAGACCTCCGGAATGAATTAAGTTCTTAATCCGAGGTACCACTGTATCTGACCAGAAGACATCTGAAAGCAACCCCGCAATGGGAATTTTTTTTAATGTCTAATGTTTTACAATCTTTTATGTGCTGTAAGCTGCCCAGAGCAGCTGGGGAAACTCAGCCAGATGTGCAGGGTATAAATAATGAAATAATAATAATAAATTGGCAAGTGATATCTGAGCAGCCACTACACTGCAGCCCTCCCATTAGTTCAGCCACCCACCGTTTCAGAATACCAAACATCAAGTATCTATCTTTTTAATATTCTGAGGGTCCTTTCACACCTGCTTACAATTTTGCCGATTTGAGAACTGCAGACTTGTTTAATATTTTTTAGTTTGTTATGAGCTGTTTTGGATTTAGTCATAAAGAGAAGTAGGATATAACATGCTAAAATCAATATATTATTGCATAACACCCCATTTTCCAAGGGGTTCTAGATTTTGTGGGTTCCAGGTGCTTACCCAGGGTTAGGGTTTCCTCAGAATGAGTGACAGTGGAGACTGTGGTGTCTTTCGGATATATACTTTGTTTACACATATATACAACCGGAGCCCATGATGGAGGGGTTCACAGGGTTAACACCTTAAGAAGGCCTTTCTTCTCCCATGGCCACAGCCTTTGATCCCAGCACAAATGGGCCACCCCATTTGTAGTCTGGCACAGAGACACTTCCTTTGTTACCTTAATGGCCCATATTTAGAGGGCCATTGCCAAGAAACTTGTCTGGCTTTTTCAACAATTTGAATCCTTGCTTATATTTTAGCACTTGCTGGATCTAGGAACTAGAGGGATCTTAAGCAGACAGCCTACCCCCACCACCATCACAGTCCTGAAACGCTTAACAATATCTATCTGTCAGACTTTCTGTCTCCTTCGGCTCCAAATAAACTCAAGTATATAAAAAAAAAGTTCTGTTTTGAATCAATAGGACTAAATTAATGAACACACACCCCACTCATTAGTTGATTTTTTAATTATTATTATTACTATATTTCACTTTCACATTGCTGGTGTGGTTCAATAAATTTTCTTATTGACAGAAAAGCTATGTTCTAATCAGGCATGCTTCTCACATAGAAAGGACAGAATAGCTAACATGCATATAGTGTTTGCAGAAAATGAGGTCAAGCATTTCTGAATCCTCAGTAATAAAACTTTCTGACTCGTCAGCCTACGATAAAACATAAAGTTTTTCTCCGGAGGTCCCAGTCAAATGGATCAAATCATTCAGAAAATATATCTTTGACATTTAGAGGAAGGCAATATGGAAAGGTTGTCTTCACTGCAGGAAAGGATTTGGGTTGGTATAATAAAGTACCACCCCTTTGTGCAAGAGTTTGGCTCCAGGGATCCATGCCAGGGTCAAAACTAGACTTTCTGGGCAAAGATCCAGTCTCTCTCTCTCTTTCTCTCTCTGATGAGGCCCTAAGCTACTGAAGGTAATGGGGCCCTTTATATGTCCAGCTGTCCTTTGTCAACAACAAATTGCGGCTGTTTTTGTGTGTTGAATATATGCTATATGGTAATTTATGGACCTAACAGGTATCTAAGGAGGGAGAAAGGTTGTTTTCTGCTGCTCCAGAGAAGCGGACATGGAGCAATGGATCCAAACTACAAAAAAGAAGATTCCACCTAAACCTTAGGAAGAACTTCCTGACAGTAAGAGCTGTTCGACAATGGAATTTGCTGCCAAGGAGCGTGGTGGAGTCTCCTTCTTTGGAGGTCTTTAAGCAGAGGCTTGACAACCATATGTCAGGAGTGCTCTGATGGTGTTTCCTGCTTGGCAGGGGGTTGGACTCGATGGCCCTTGTGGTCTCTTCCAACTCTATGATTCTATGATTCTAAAGCCATTTGCACACAACAAAATATGCATTTTATCGAAGTAATTGTTGAACTTATATTTTGGAAATGTATATCCAGTTTTTTTTCTTTGTTTTTTTTGGGGGGGGGCCCCCAAGAGAGTGGGGCCCTAAGCTATAGCTTGTTTAGCTTATACGTAAATCCAGCCCTGGTCCTGATTGACTTAGTGGATATGGTAAAGCTGCTGACGACGTGTTAGCGACTGCAATTAGTCCTACAGGAAAAAGCAAGGGATAGTATGCAGATGATTAGCATATGTAATGAGAAAGAGAAGTTGCTGAATTACAACTTATCACTAAACTGAAAACTGTGGAGAGACCTGGTCTTAATAAAGATATTGGATTCCTGTCTCATCACATATGCTAATCATCAGCATATCAGAAACAAAGTTGGTCTCTAAGGTGCTACTGGACAATTCTTTTATTTTTATATATATTTCAGCGTCATCGTCATCATCATCATCATCAATACTTGTCTAGATGGAACAATGGTCTGACTCAATATGTCTGTGTACTGTCAGTGAGGTGTAGTGGTTAAGAGCGGTAGTCTCGTAATCTGGGGAACCGGGTTCGCTTCTCCGCTCCTCCACATGCAGCTGCTGGGTGACCTTGGGCCAGTCACACTTCCTTGAAGTCTCTCAGTCCCACTCACCTCCCAGAGTGTTTGTTGTGGGGGAGGAAGGGAAGGAGAATGTTAGCCGCTTTTAGACTCCTTCGGGTAGTGATAAAGCGGGATATCAAATCCAAACTCTTCTTCCTCCTCCTCTGTTCTTTCTCTTTCTTTCTTTTTGCATTAGTTGCCACAACCAGGCAACATAACCAGATTATGAGTCTACTGCTCTTAACCACTACACCACATTGGCATATTGAGTCAGACCATTGGTCCATCTAGACAAGTATTGATGATGATGATGATGATGATAAAATATATTAAAAAATACAAAAATTGTCCAGTAGCACCTTAGAGACCAACTAAGTTTGTGCTCTCCAGCTGAGGCTACTCAACATCAGTGGCAGGAGCTGGAAACCTCAGCCAGAAATGCATTAAGAATATAGGGCCTGGCCTGGCCAATCCAGGCAATTCACACTGCCTGCCAATTGCAAGGTTCAGCCTTGCATACCCCAGCCTGCTTCCATTTCTGGGGGTGCTCCAAATCTTGAGCACACCAGCAACTTGCCAGACTAGGTTTCAGCCTGAGGCTGCCAGTTCCAGATCTGAGGACTGCATAAGCATAAATATGAATGGCAGTGGACTGTGATTTTTCTGGGAAAGGTGCCTGGCATTTACACGACAACTTTAGTTTATTGTTTTGCATGTTCCATGGCTGAGACCAGATATTGAAAACAGGTTTTGGGGCTCCCAAGTTAAACCAAGGGCTCACTGAAGGTAACTTCTGATTTATGTTGGTATAAATAAGTAAAGTGCTGTGTGAGGGTCTTCACAATCAATGGCAGATGGTGAACAGCTTTCCTTAAGTAGATCCCCTTCCCATTGATTAAATTCAGAGTTATATATGTTGAAGGAGGACAGGATCATAATAATTTAAAATTATTCTTTGTTAACCAGCACAGGGGAGAGAGGAACCGAACAGGAGGAGGTCAGTCCAATTCAACACACCCTGTGAGTGATGTCTAGGGAAGTTTGGGGCTAACACAACTTCCAGCATTAAAGCCTAAATCTTTTCTTTTTGGAGCCTAGGAAAGCTGGCGCCCTGCCTAGTAACAGGATCATTATATCTTGTACTGCAGATTCATGCATCTCAGCGAAAACATTCCCCGGGAGCTCCCTTGATCAGTTAAAGATGTGTTTCCTTGAAGCTCCTTCGAATGAAAGTGAGGCTCCAGCATTTCCTGTCTTTTACTGCCCCGTGCATTCCAAACAATTAATGGCAAATATGTGATTATTATTTTTATTTGGTTTGTTAGTAAAGGTAAAGGGACCCCTGACATTAGGTCCAGTTGTGGCCAACTCTGGGGTTGCAGTGCTCATCTCTCTTTATAGGCCGAGGAGGCAGCACACAGCTTCCGGGTCATGTGGCGAGCATTACTAAGCCGCTTCTGGCGAATCAGAGCAGCACACGGAAATGGCGTTGACCTTCCCACTGGAGCGGTACCTATTTATCTACTTGCACTTTGACGTGCTTTCGAACTGCTAGGTTGGCAGGAGCTGGGACCAAGCAGCGGGAGCTCAGCCCATCACGAGTATTCGAACCGCAGACCTTCTGATCGGCAAGTCCTAGGCTCTGTGGTTTAACCCACAGCGCCATATGTAAAATTCCTCCTGATGAAAATAAATGAGAAATCGATGCCATTTATTCACTTTTCATGAGTTTCAATACAACCCTGTCTGGAAAGTCGTGCACAGGCAATATTGCCAGGAGAGCTAGGACTAGAGTCAGGGTGCCCCACAATGCTTTGCTGCCCTTTGAGGTTCCTAAGTAAAGGCTGGAACACTCTGAAACATACATCTTCCAGAATAGCTGCAGCCCACTGTGACTCTCTGCTTTGCCTTCCACTGACCTGGCTAAAAGAGTTTCTGCAGAAGGTCTGGATTTGTCGGTGTGCCTATGCATGCAATGTGTTTTGCAGGCTGTGTTGCAGATATTAGTATTGTGCAGTCTGAAGCGACTAGATGCATGCAAACTGACTCCTTTTTAGAAATGAAACATTGTCCAGACCCATGAAAATATTGTTCAAATTTTACTAGCAGAACTCTTCAAAATAAAACAGAATACATCAAATGATACATTCAGAATATCCACGCAATGTCTTGTGCCTCTCTCCCATTCTAGACTGCTTTAGCCTGCCCCAGGCAACTGCAGCTCTTGGAGAGCCATTTCCCTACGTTGTTCTCCCTGTGGTGTTCAGGGAGACTGAAGCAGCCAACTCCCTTCAAAGTGGAGATTTGCAACTCAATACCTTCACCACATGATCTAAGGTTACAACACTCACCAGAGAGACATCAATCAGTTCATCATTAACTAAGCAAGAGCTCAAAGTGCTTAGAAAAGCAATGTTTGCCTGATGTCATGACTGCCAGCCACTCCACAGCCAGAGAACAGTATGGAAAAGGAACCATGTCATCCAGTTTTCCATGAGATTTTGGAGATGCATTGTAGCCATTCTTAGTCCAGGATGTATAGACCTATCAACACAACACTCTGTTTGTCATAACAATGGACATTTGGCTAACACAATATTCATGATGAACAGTGCCCCATTTTTTTTTTCTTTTTCTTTAGAAAAAAAGGTGCCAGTATTCACCATGAAGTTGTTACGGTAAGTGCCACACTTTTAACATTTGAGGGCGGGGGAAGGTGCCAGTACTGCGTACACTTGTGTATCCCCCAGGAAAAAAAAGCACTGGTGAATACCTTATTGTTATTACCTGCGGTCTTGCAGGACATCTTTGAGAGGAGAAAAGGCTAAGGAATAAACCATACACAAATCCAGAATGGAGTCCCTAAGACGGTTGAACGCTGCCTTGTATGCCTGCTTCTGGCAAAACGTGTTCTCCCTAGCAGAGAGCACGTGTTGCGGTGGGGGATACAAACCACCCCAGTGTTGCTGGGTGGATTTGCGGAGTGATCCAGGCAGTGAATTGGTTAATCGGGTCGCTGGGGAGAATTGCTTGTTGCCAATTTTGAAGGAGGGGTCAGAGGTTTTAAATATTGGCTGCTTGCACCGGATCACCCGCCCACCCTCCCTGTATTGGGGGGTTGTTTGCTTGACCTTGCTATGCCTGTCATGGGGTCGTCTGCTTTGAGGCAGGGGCCTGGTAGGAATTTTGTCCGTTTGGCTGATTGGCTGGTGCCATTGTGTAGCAAATCGCCACAACTTGTAAGGCTGGTGGTTAGGCATTGGTTCAAATTGGTTGGTGGAGGGGTAAGTGCCTACCCCTCCAATGGTGGTACGGAAAGGGAATTCCGTTAAAGGAATCCAGGGGCTTGCCATCCCTTTCGTCCTTGTCCCTGGCATCGGACTTGGGCCGTGCAAGCCACCAGGAGCATGAGGGTGAGAAGTGAGGGACTGAGGCCCAGCTTCATTTTCTCCCCAAAATTGTTTCCCTCACTGGCTTCCGCTGGAATCCGGAAGTCAGTTCTGTCCCTGGGCAAGGACAGATAGTTGGAACCAATGCCTAAGCAACCACTCACTTGGATATATTTAAATAAAGTTGTGGCCAAAATCGTGCCAAAAACCCAAACCAAAATTGATGTGTGATGTGTGAATTATGGGGGGGGGGGCTTGGGGACCTCAACACACAACTTCTGCAGCCAAGCTGGTGCCAAATGTATTGCTCTGCTTTCCTTTGGACCACATCAGCAAGGCCTTGTTGTCTGGGCAGTCCAGGACCTCCAGACACACTGCCTAGGCTTGAGCTCTGGAGAGGTCACTTTGGTGCTACTGACACAGCAAAAACAATTTGGGAGGCAGCAGCTACAAGTTTCCGGTCTCTGCAGCCACTTTGGTTCTTCAGCAGTTTGAATTCACCCCTAGAGGTGCACTCCATTTGTTTCTCTGGGCAACAACAACAACCTTGTTGCATTTCTCTAGCGAAGTTCAACTTGTATCAAGGAAAGGGCAAATAGATAATGCCTTTTCTAGGGGGTTCCCACAGACCAAAGCTTAGCTGCATATGGAATCATTTCACATATTGCCATGATACAGCCTGGAAATTGCTATGCTGAAATCTAGTTACTGGCAACAGAGGCAGCCACTCTGCAGTACTAGGCAATATTTTAAAGAGGAAAATTTAGAGTATGTGAGCCAAACAAAGTGCCAGGGGAGGTGTAAACAGTCAGAATTTAATTATCCATCTTGGAATTTAGCCTGGACAGCAAAGCAGGGCTCACGCACTTTCTCACATGCCACCAGAGCTTTAGTATTAAAAGTGGACATGGATTCTGTATCAGTACCAAAACAACAAAACTCTCCCTGCTGGTACGGTATAGTCCATGGGTCGGCAAACTAAGGCCCGTGGGCTGGATCAGGCCCAATTGCCTTCTCAATCCGGCCCACGGACTACTAGCATGCTACTAGCAATTTATTAGATGATGTTTCAGGCTGGTGAAATATAAGCTAACCGTGGAATGTGGATGCCTGATTACTCCTTGATGGTGATTACTACTCGATGCATAATCAAGATATTTAATATGGCGATGAGGAGAAATTCAGCACCACTGAGGTGAAGAGAACATCAGAATAAAATCCCCCACCTATTTGTAATCAAAATGTTTAATGCTGAACTATTATTTAATTATGCATGTGTTGGAGGGACTTGGTAGAGTCTTCCGCTCACTGCTGTCAGCCGGACAGTCTTTGATCGTCGGAGTTGGTTAAATGGCTGCCTTTGATCACCTAGAGAACAGCTCATAAAAGAAACAGTCCTTTTGTTCGGCTTTCCCCTAACTTCATGGGTAAATAAGAAGATGGTTCTGAACAGAGAAGGGAGTGGGCGGTTTTTAATAAACACTTTCTCTCTTTGAAGTAGACATAGCCAAATTAGCATAGAGATGAGGGGAGTAGCTGTGTCAAGGCTCGGAGACAGGGACGAAGGAGGAGAATTTGCCAAAGAACTTAGTTAAGAGTAAATACAATATTTTGGCCATTTCCGGAAAGGGACGAGACAAGCAAGCAGGCTTGATTCAAAAGCATAGGTTGGCATTGGCATTTGTATATTATGCCAATTGCTCTCTCACTGTGCTTGTTGCTGTGACCTCTTAGAATTAGTATTTGAAAGCTACAATACACCGAAGCATTTCAGGCTTTTGATTTATATAAAAAAAACAACTAAGGAGGAACATGGAAGAGGTTTGCACAATTAGGAATAGAGTTGATAGCAGGGAGAAACGCCCTCTTAACTCTCCCTAAGTCAGAACACTAGAATTCAGGGGTACCTGAAGGAGCGTCTCCACCCCCATCGTTCTGCCCGGACACTGAGGTCCAGCGCCGAGGGCCTTCTGGTGGTTCCCTTACTGCAAGAAGCAAAGCTACAGGGAGCCAGGCAGAGGGCCTTCTCAGTAGTGGCGCCCGCCCTGTGGAACACCCTCCCATCAGATGTCAAAGCGATAAACAACTACCTGACATTCAGAAGACATCTGAAGGCAGCCCTGTTCGGGGAAGTTTTTAATGTGTGACATTTTAGTGTATTTTTGGTCTCTGTGGAAGCCGCCCAGAGTGGCTGGGGAAACCCAGCCAGATGGGCCGGGTACAAATAATATATTATTATTATTATTATTATTATTATTATTATTATTATTATTACCCTATGAAAGAGATGGACAGCAAAGACATGTTGAAAGTATTCCTTCACACCACACTTGGGATTCACTGCCACATGGTGTGGAATCACAGAACTGTAGAGTTGTAATGAAGGAAACTCAACTAGATCACACCTGACAGAGGCCATCTGACCTCTGCTGCATGGAGAGTCTAGCCCCCCCCCCTTCTTGTGGGTGTCTGTCCCAAAACATATTAGAAAATAATTACCAGAGTTCATCCCAGTACTTGGAAATTAAAGAAACTGAACTTTACTTCAGGCCAAAGTCTCTCCTTGGCACCCAAAATGAGACTGTGTACTGCAATCTCTGATCCCTCACCCGAAACACATTCAGAGTTGCCACCACCTCGAAAGATGGAATGGGCTGGGAGTAATAATAATAATAATAATAATAATAATAATAATAATAATAATAATTTTATTTATACCCTGCCCTCCCCAGCCAAGGGCTGCCTCAGGGCAGCTAACAACCACTAATAAAAACAAGTTGATTGAAATACAACTTAAAAAACAAGGTGAAATACAACATTAAAACATTAAAATGCAGCCTCATCACAGGAGGAGAAAGGAAAAAAAGAAAGCTCTCCTCGTCAAATTTTCAAAACAGCCAAGGGATTGCATGACAGAGGGGCGTTTTACAACTTGGCCCAGAGAATTTATGTTTGTGCTCACGCACCCATTCTGGACTGCTATCTTTCTTTGGGGCAAATGTAGCAGGTGCAATCATGGACTTAAATTGTAAGCAAGAATTGTCCATTTGTAACCAAAGCTCAAGCCACTATATTCCTGCAAATAACAACCAAATGGCTTGAAACTTGGGCAAGCGTTTATATGGAGTAATCTTGCCATAAAAATGAAGAATAAAGGACTTTGCCCGATGACTAATACTTGAGCAATTGCTCCCTTGTGGGACATTTATATATTTTCTTCTGCTTCAGTCAGAGTGCATGTTGGATAAGCCACAGCTGTGGCAACATGTACAATGGTGGAATGCGATATTGCAAACAAATGGTTCTGAGTTGGCACATCGCCACCCAATGAGTTGATATAGCTGGAAAATATTGCCACCAGAGGTCCATAAATTGCAAGCATGACCAAAATGTTACATAATTGTGTATACTCAAATGCTAGCCTGGACAGAGATAATGAAGCTCTGCTTGCCGGAAAAAGCTCTTGTGGTCAAAATCTGAACTCTTTGCTTGAAATTCCTCAGTTATCCTTTGTGTGTCGGCATGTCGGGGGGGAAAGGAAAAGAAACCTTGCGTTAGAGAAGTGCCATCAGGCAGCACAAAAGTATCGTTGCAGGAAATCTACAAAAGAAATTGAGTAGGCTGTGTACTTCTGCCTCTACGCTAGGAAGCAGCCTACCTTGGAATTACCAAAAGTAAAGGTACCATATTTTTCGCTCCATAAGACGCACCAGACCATAAGACGCACCTAGCTTTTGGAGGAAGAAAACAAGAAAAAAAATATTCTGAATCTCAGAAGCCAGAACAGCAAGAGGGATCGCTGCGCAGTGAAAGCAGCAATCCCTCTTGCTGTTCTGGCTTCTGGGATAGCTGTGCAGCCTGCATTCGCTCCATAAGACGCACACACATTTTCCCTTACTTTTTAGGAGGGAAAAAGTGAGTCTTATAGAGCAAAAAATACAGTAACTTCCTTGCTGCCCAAGGTTACTTCCCACGTTTTAGACCCATATTTTTCCATGGTGCTCAGGATCCTCCATGACTACAGGAGCACACGCCCACACACTTCACAACTTTGCCCTGCAGGTGAAGGGGGTTACACGAATGGGGTGTGGCGAGGCGACAGCACGTTCACCCACACAACTCTGATACTCTGTGCCTGAAGAGGGCCTCCCAGCTCCTTCCTTCCTAAATGCATAGCCCTCAACTGTCGGGACATCCCATTTTTTGGCGTGAAAGCACAGCACCAAAACACGTGTTTAGGGGCGCCACAATCTCACCCTGAAAAAGTGCTTGGGGGGGGCTCAAATTTTGCATGGCACCCCAAAGCATGGATTTTAGGGCACCACTAGTGCATGCCCTGGGACACGGGTGGTCTGTGGGTTAAACCACAGAGCCTAGGACTTGCCGATCAGAAGGTCGGCGGTTTGAATCCCCGCAACTGGGTAAGCTCCCGTTGCTCGGTCCCTGCTCCTGCCAACCTTGCAGTTCAAAAGCACGCCCAAAAGTGCAAATAGATAAATAGGTACTGCTCCGGTGGGAAGGTAAATGGCATTTCCGTGCGCTGCTCTGGTTCACCAGAAGCGGCTTAGTCATGCTGGCCACATGACCCGGAAGCTGTCTGCGGACAAACGCCAGCATCCTTGGCCAATAAAGCGAGATGAGCGCTGCAACCCCAGAGTTGGTCATGACTGGACCTAATGGTCAGGGATACCTTTACCTTTACCTAGTGCATGCCCCACAAATGTGTGTATTTGGGGCCACAATCTTGTGCACATCACGAGAGTCATGTGGGAGTGCAGCATTTTGGATGGTATGCTAAAATGAGGGCTTGTGCCAGCAGCTCACTGTTCAGAATGCGGTTCGTGACATTCAACTCTGCTTCTGATTGGCTCCACAGCAAGCCTCATGTGACCTGGACAACACCATTGATTCAGTCAAGCATTATTTACAATATAATCTCAATTTCCCCACTTCACAATAGAGGGTTTGAAGCTCAGGGTGGGCTCCCTAGACCAGAATGAAGCATCTCCTTTACTCCATCCACATTAAAGCCCTGGGCGCACCTATAGCTGCTGCTGTGCTTCCTCCAACTGCATCAGAAAAGGTGTCCAGCACTTCTGCAGGAACTCAGGTGCAAGGTCTTTCTGAGCTGTGCTGGTGTTGGTTGGGATCTTGTTAGCAGGAGATAATAAGAACGGAAACTGGAATCTTTTGCTCCCAGTGCAGGTATTCTACGACTGAGCTATTCCACTCTGCTCCTGCATATTCCTCAGTCTGGTTTTTGACCTGCTGTGTCTGTGCAGAAGTTCAGAACAATGATTCATAAGGGTGAGGTTGCTAATTCAGTTTCTACCTCCAAAGGGGGGTTGTCTCGGGCACCTAAATTTAAGTTGACATCTAAATACGTCGGCCCCTAATCACCGATATATTATGGAAGGATGGCAGAGTCTTTTTACAGGTTGATTTCGAAAAGTTCTTACGTTTCCACATTTTCAGCCTCCCTGAAATGTAAGTGCAGCGGCAACATTGCATTTTAAATCTTTTTAAAAATTCAAAAGGTGTCGTGAGTCATCATAATGCATAATAAAAGACAGTTTCCTAAATGTGTGCACATGCAGATTATTAGCCTTTGAAAAGATTATAATAATTGGAATGGTTTCATGGCTGCCCTGTTAATGGTGAGCCATTAATGGGCTTGGGCTGGGATTTAATAATTTATTGGGGTGGGGGTGGAGGTTAGAATAGCTGATAAAGTAATTTTCACTCCCCTCCCCCACCTATTACTGACATTTAGCTCCATTCTTGTGAATGGGTTCAAATATGTTTGTTTTTGAAAGAATGTTACACCACACTTAATGTGGCCTACAGGGTTTAGGCTTGAAGAATGCTTATTATTTATGGATTCAATTACAACAATTTCTACAACCAAAGTATTGAGTACAAAGACAAGGGAGCTCTGTTCTTCTGGATTTCTACATGCAGATTTGTTTGTGATGGTGCTGTTTTTATTGTTGGGAAGTTTTTTTTTAACTTTCCACCTGAATTCTGAAGTGATGCAAATCCAGAATTCTCACGTCTTTTCGACCCACTGCAATCTACATAATGTGCAGCTTGTCTCTTAGAAATTAGATGAAGAAGAGTTTGGATTTGATATCCCGCTTTATCATTACCCGAAGGAGTCTCAAAGCGGCTAACATACTCCTTTCCCTTCCTCCCCCACAACAAACACTCTGGGAGGTGAGTGGGGATGAGAGACTTCAGAGAAGTGTGACTGGCCCAAGGTCACCCAGCAGCTGCATGTGGAAGAGCGGGGAAGCGAACCCGGTTCACCAGATTACGAGTCCACCGCTCTTAACCACTACACCACACTGGCTCCCTCCGGAATGAAAGCACCCCTGGAACACACAGAACAGAAATACCCTGCAAACGGTTTTGTTTAGAATCAAGACGTACCCAAACCTTGCCTCTATCTCTAGAAAACATGAGGAATGTGGCAAACTCAACTTTCTGCCAATCTCAACTTGTCTTGATTGCTTTAAATCAATATGCTATCCTTTGCGTTTGCAAATAAGCCTGGAAATGTAGGGGCAATGAATGTCTGATGAAAACTTAGAAGCCGGGTAAGCTTCCCAGTAGGGCACAGCTTCAGAATCTGCATAGTGCTTTAGACCTCTCAATGAGCAGAACAAGTTTTACAAATGTAAGATAGGATAAATATATAGATTTGCTTAACTTGCATTATTCATACCGATCTCAGAAGTCAGCTTTTTGAGCCACAAGGCATGGAATTACTTTTGTGGAATTTTAAAGTTTTGTTTTTTAAGCTTAGAGGATGCAAGAAGTCATAGGGGCATGGCCAATGAGGTCACGGGAATGTGAATAGTTCTGGTTCTCTTCCTTGCAAAGATCCCGTAGTCACTTAAGCACTGCAGTTGTACAAAAATGTAGCACGTAACTAAACTGAAAAGTGGATTACAGTGGTGCCTCGCAAGACGAAAAGAATCCGTTCCGTGAGTCTCTTCGTCTAGCGGTTTTTTCGTCTTGCGAAGCAAGCCCATTAGCGGATTAGCGCTATTAGCGGTTTAGCGGCTATTAGCGGCTATTAAAGGCTTAAGGGATTAGCGGATTAGTTGCTAAAAGGCTATTAGCAGCTTAGTGCCTTAGAAAAAGGGGGTGGGGAGCGAAACCCCCCCCCAGGAATCGCAAGACATTTTCGTCTTGCGAAGCAAGCCCATAGAGAAATTCGTCCTGCGAAGCACCTCCAAAACGGAAAACCCTTTCGTCTAGCGGGTTTTCCGTCTTGCGAGGCATTCGTCTTGCGGGGCACCACTGTACTGAACATTGGTTCAGCAGAAGTGTCTGCCGTCACACTTGCTTCTCTGCTGGGAGGAAAGTTTTGAGATCTCCACCTGTTCTCATTGTCTCGCTCTCCCCCTCCTTTGCAAAGAAACATTGGAGACTTAAACGTTCCAGTTAACACCTAACTAAGCATCTTACCTTGTCTCAGAATTGCTGCCACAATTTCTAGTGCAGGTTCATGCCCCCAAAGCTATACATTACTCAGATGAAAGGCTCATTGGAGTCCACAGGTATTGCTTCCAGGTAAGGATGTACAGAATTGCAGCCAGAAATACTTAATCTTAAAGGTGCAACACAGGATTCTTAACAAGGGCCTCCACAAATGCCCAAACCTATGGGAAAAGATTATTCTCCTCCTTGCAGCTTATTTACTTGTGCATCTTCTTTCCAGAACAGGGAATAAGGTGGAAGGTTGCTAAGTCGACTAGGAACTGTGATATTAGGGTTAAAGTCACCAGTCAGCCATTGTCTCTCAGCCCGGCCAACCTCACAAAGTTGTCACGCAGGTAACATATAGAAAACGAGAATTAATAATAATAATAATAATAATAATAATAATAATTTATTTATACCCCGCCCATCTGGCTGGGTTTCCGCAGCCACTCTGGGCGGCATCCAACAGAACACTAAAATACAATAACCTATTAAACATTAAAAGCTTCCCTAAACAGGGCTGCCTTCAGATGTCTTCTAAAAGTTTGTTAGTTATTTTTCTCTTTGACATCTGGTGGGAGGGTGTTCCACAGGGCGGGTGCCACTACTGAGAAGGCCCTCTGCCTGGTTCCCTGTAACTCAATACAATGCAATGCAATACAATACAATGTATTGCAATCCAATGCAAACTCAATACTGCCACATTATGGATAACCATTAATGCCTCGTTCCAGTCCCTGCTTTTGACCAGGGGATGTGTGAGATTGCCCAAGCTTGGAATCAACCTAAAAAGCAAGCTAAAAATCGAAGGAAAAATCATCTGGGCTACAACCAGGATATACTGAGACCTATAAACATTGGACTTCACATGTAAGTCCTTTGCAAATCCACTGTGTGGCTTCAATTCATGACCCTGTATTACATATAAGTTATGCTGTCAGTTTGCATTTCTTTTGATCTGATGTGTAGAGATCTTTCCTATTCTACTTAATTCAAGAGGGTTCTGGAAGCTTTTCTGTATGAAAGAAACAAGCAGAAAGTTCATGATGTTTGGGATATTCCTTCAGAGAAGCTGAGTACAGCTGGCTTAAACTGGTTGGCTTATCTCTTTTGCAAAGGTCTCGCTGACTATAAAAGTAAGGCCAGAAGGAGCCAGAGTTTCACTTTCTCTTTCTATCTCTTTTCCTTCAGGTGTGGTGTTCTGTACATGGTACGCTTAGCGTTAAGGTTTAGACTTACAATAAGTTATTTTAAGTTTGAGTTAAGTCTGCTGCAAATGGATTTCTTATGGACAGTGCCAATCCTGAACGTATTGGATTTGTGACCATTGTGCTCATTTGCCTTCAGCAGCAGTAAAGCTCTGCTGGATTAAATACAATTGCCTCTGGTCTATTTTTTGGGAATCCTGTAACGTGTTTAAGTTTTTACTCTGCTAACTATACATTGGAATCTGCTGTGGATCAATATTGAGTAGAATTCAAATGACAAACGCACGGAGAGTTCTCTGAACTTTCCTCTGCAGCATCCTAATTTTTTGTAATACTGTTATAAATTCACATTTTAATGGTTGATTCTCTTCCGTAAGTTCATAAAAGTCATTAGAAGAAACATGTGCTATACAAAAACGAAAATGGGTGGCTCAAATATTTCACCCTGGTAAAATAACGCGTGTGTATTCTGTTGATAAAAGGGACGCGGGTGGCGCTGTGGGTAAAAGCCTCAGTGCCTAGGGCTTGCCGATCGAAAGGTCGGCGGTTCGAATCCCCGCGGCGGGGTGCGCTCCCGTCGTTCGGTCCCAGCACCTGCCAACCTAGCAGTTCGAAAGCACTCCCGGGGGCAAGTAGATAAATAGGGACCGCTTACTAGCGGGAAGGTAAACGGCGTTTCCGTGTGCGGCTCTGGCTCGCCAGAGCAGCGATGTCACGCTGGCCACGTGACCCGGAAGTGTCTTCGGACAGCGCTGGCCCCCGGCCTCTTGAGTGAGATGGGCGCACAACCCTAGAGTCTGTCAAGACTGGCCCGTACGGGCAGGGGTACCTTTAACTTTATTCTGTTGATAAGGAAGCACACAAAGCCCTTCTGTTAACACAGTTTATTGGCACACATATTGGCAAAGCATACATAAAATACAGTTGTATCGTATAACACACTGACTCGCTGTATTTTTTTTTTTTTACATGATGAATTGAACATATTAATATGTAAATGAAAAAAAAATTAGTTTATTTTATAAAGTTTCACATAAATATACTGGAATCAAAAATTAGTTTGGAGGGCTTTACAAAAGTATTATACAAGAAATATCGCATGAAAGAACAACAAAATAAACTTAAGATATAATAAAAACACAAAAAATAGTCTTTGTTTAAACTGCTCACAAAATTAATGGATTACATGGCTTTCAAAATTCAGTTCCACAGCAATTTTACAAAGCATAAACTCTCATATAGAATGGGTGTCTTTCTCCACACAATTCCCTCCCCCCTCCGGTCTTTGATGAAACAAAACTACATTTTTAGCTGTCTTGGTGCTTTTGTAATCATTTGCTAATGTAAAGCAGTGGGCTTTTAAAATTGCTAGAATAAAAAATGGAGGGCAGCACCAACGAGGGGAAGAAACAAGGCTAGAGAGAGCCTCAATTTGTGCCAGGAAACAATTAAGAAGTTAATTCTCCAGGGACCACTAAAGCAGCACAGGCCCCAATCTGGGTAAGAGCAATAATCCATTATATCCCTAGCTGCCTCCTCTTTACCACCCAGCAGCCGGATTTTCATGCACGTAGCCCATGACAGAAATCTCACCTGTTATCTTTGTCTAAAGGATGCTGTTTGCTGAACAGCCCCTCCGTGGGATTTCAATTTTCTTTGGATCAGAACCAAGTCTGCATCAGATTTCAATTTCCTTCCGATCAGTCAATATTGCTGGCCTTATAATTTTTTATTTCATGAATTGTACTTTGTAACAAGCAATGTGTGGGCGGTTGGATTTGTAACACTGATAGTCCAGGAAGCTCATATTTGTACATTTTATGCAACATATTTTTAAGAGGCAGAATCACTGTTCTCATGGACATGGTCTCATGGACACTGTTCTCATGGTCTTAAACACAAAACCTATTAGGGCACAGCTTTTCTTCTTAACGAAATTCCATCCTATCTTGTTTCCTCCCTTTAAAATGGCTAACCTGGGAAGGAAACTGCATGTGTGTGTGTAAACACACACACACACACACAGTCCTACCTTGGTTCTCAAACAGAATTCGTTCTGGGAGGTACATTCGACTCCCGGAACCGTTCAATAACCAAGGCGCAATTTCTGATTGGCTGCAGTAGTGTCCTGCAGCCAATCGGAAGCTGCGGGAACCTACGCCGGACGTTTGGCTTCCAAAAATCGTTTGAAAACCAGAACACTCACTTCCGGGTTTCGATTGTTCGGGAGCTGATTTGTTCAAGAACCAAGGCATTTGAGATCCAAGGTACACACACACACACCCCTCCTCAGGAGCAAGTTGGAAAAGAGGATGTATTTTGTTCACCATGTTTTTAAAACGGCCAATAGATCCTGATCACTAATGGTCTTCTGTTAGATATGGCCTTTAAAGGATAAAGGGGGGGGGGTCATAGTAGGGAAGAATATTCCACTGAAATGTGAGTCTTAATCAATGTTCATGAGGTGCTACTTACATATTCAGTTCTTTCCACTGAGGTCAGTGTCAGTATCATGTCATGTGCAAGAGCTTCCAAGGTGCCTGTCTGGAAGCTGATAAATTATTTTCCTAACTTAAAAAAAGAGATAGAGCTGTACACATTTAGAAATAGGTTCTATATCTGTTGAAAACTGGGAGTTATTGTCGTCATAAAGGATGCTGCGATATAGTAACGGTGACTTGCTTCAGGCAACTTACTGGGAAGCCTGAGGTGTTGGGTTCTCAGGCTTGGTTTCTTGGTTTGCAGGAGCTTTACTGCTCCACGGGCTGTTGTTCCCCAACGCGGGTGAATTGTTGAAATCTTCGTCATCGTCCATGCCATTTGCTGCATCATACTGCGTGTTCTCTAGCCTTGTGATGAGCCGCTCGTCTTCATCGCCAAATTCTCCCCCCATTAGCGTTGGCTCACCGACTACCATCACATCCTGTGGAAAGCACCCAAAACTTGTTATATAAAGATGTCTGGGGAAAAAGCCCACGCCTAACATAGTCATTGGTCTATCAGTGACCCATTTCATAGAAGCATCCCTGAAGGCAAGCCCCATTGATATAGTGCACTGGTACAGTGCCCTTCATAATAGTAAGACTCAAAAATGGAACAAAGTGAAATAAAGGATCAAGATCAGAACCGTTGGAATTGGGTTAAGCAAGATTATGGAACCTGAAATAAATGAGAACTTTGTACCCTGAAACCCAGCACACGGGAAGTCACCCAAAATTATTTAATTTGGTTGGGATAATGGGCTCTTTCGATTGTATTTTGATTCGGTATTGTGTTAATGCGGCAACTACTGAATTATTGTAATTAAAATGGACTAAAATTATTATACAAAAAAATTGGAACAAAGTGTTCTTCCTATGCATGTAGAAACTTGTGGTAGGATTCTACTCTGTTACCGCTCAGATCTCTTGTCTGTTGTTAACCCTCAAGTTCAAAATACAGACAATAGCAGGTAACAGCTGGAAAAAATGTGCATTAAAAAAAAAATTATATTTCACTGAAAGGATTTAAACAGTTGCTTAAAATGATTTCAGCGACCCTTTTCCAATTCAGTAAATTACTTCTATTTCAGGTTTTGTGGTTTTCAAGCAACAAAGGAGTGAAGTGTCAACACTTAGACGTTCAAATTAAAGGCACACTTTATCTGTAAGTTTCCCTCACACAAAATACCCTTGAAATGAAGAGGAGCCGTTGCTGTCCTCATGTATACTCCCATTCATTTCAAGGGGGCTTGTGGAGGAGAACTTCCAGATGGATTATGCTAGAGGTTCTCTGCTTTATTTCTCTAGCCATTGACTACGGCAGCTAAAATGAAGCTCACAAATGCTACTTTGAATGCACCAACCATTGGAACACAGAACTCAGCACCTCTTATCCCTAAGCAACCCACTTGACATCTCACCACTTAATTATGGTAATTAATTTAGGTAGAGCGTTTTTTTTAAAAAAAACCCACAAAAACAATGTTCACACTGATTTGACAATTTGCATTACTAATTAAGTAATTAGCAAAAAGGAAAAAGAAACCCTGATTGCCAACAAGCCCTGGATCTGCCATCTGCTATTTTGTGGTGTGTTTGTCACCTCTCTGTGTGTAGGCAATGCTGCTGCCAATCTGTGCGATGAGAGGACCAATCTGTCCAGCTGGTACCATGAAAAGGAAGACAGGAACGCTAATTATAATTACACCGATGAAGCTACCAGTTGTCAAAAGCCGGAAGGGGCAAGAAGAAAAGGATCTGTCCCATTGCTGCTGTGAGAGCAAACAGTCCTTTCAGATAACCACAAGTACAACTGCACATCGATGGTTTTCTGCTGATCCTTAGCTAGCATGGAGTACTAAGACAGAGTGCCAAACAGAAACCAGAGGGATTTCTGGAGCTCACGGCTTAAAGGAGATTCCCTAACCACAGCATTCAGTGGAAAGGACTTATCTATGGGGCATATCTTTTGGGGCTACCTTTGAAGGTGACCTGGAAACTACAACTAATCCAGAATGCGGCAGCTACACTGGTGACTGGGAATGGCCGCCGAGACCACATAACACCGGTCGTGAAAGACCTACATTGGCTCCCAGTACGTTTCCGAGCACAATTCAAAGTGTTGGTGCTGACCTTTAAAGCCCTAAATGGCCTCAGTCCTGTATACCTGAAGGAGCGTCTCCACCCCCATCGTCCAGGCCGGACACTGAGGTCCAGCTCTGAGGGCCTTGTGGTGGTTCCCTCGCTGCAAGAAGTGAGGTTACAGGGAACCAGGCAGAGGGCCTTCTTGGTAGTGGCGCCCTCCCTGTGGAACGCCCTCCCACCAGATGTCAAAGAGAATAACAACTACCAGACTTTTAGAAGACATCTGAAGGCAGCCCTGATTAGGGAAGCTTTTAATGTTTGATGTATTACAGTATTTTAATAATTTTTTTGGAAGCCACCCAGAGTGGCTGCGGAAGCCCAGCCAGATGGGCGGGGTATAAATAATAAATTATTATTATTATTATTATTATTATTATTATTATTATTATTGGCGCAACGTCGCTGGCAAGCCTCTTGTGATTCAGCCCTCGCTGAAGTTCAGATTTGTACACAGACATTTTAACAAGCCCTGCAAGGGACCGAATGGTGAAAATAATTCATCTGTAAATGCTATAGTGTCTGAATCTCCCACCAATTCTGTCAGCCCCAACTGCCTCAGAACATCCTAGTATTATCTATAAGAACTCTACCTATTGTCCCAGCTTGCCCTTTTATGTCCTGAACTCCTTCTCAGTCAGTACATCTTTGACGTGCCACCTCTAGGCCTAAAACCCCACAGATATCTCCAGCGGAAAAACCAGTCTCAGAGTTGTTGGACTCAAAAGTTAAAAACTTGTCTAAACTTGTGTGGAGTGGCACACAAAGGATGAACAAGTTAAATCTGTAATGACATATTGGGCAAGAGATGCGGGACATAATGTTTGAAGATTGGGAAAGGTTGTGGAGGAAGGGGGTCCAAGTTAATTGCATGCAGTGTTAAAGGAAAACATTATGAAAATGATGCATAGATGGTACTTAACTCCTGTAAAATTAGCAAAGATATATCATAATAGTGATAACCTATGCTGGAAATGTAAAGAAAAAGAAGGTACCTTTTATCATATGTGGTGGACCTGCCCCAAGGTGAAAAACTTCTGGGAGAAGATTTATAATGAATTGAAAAAAATGTTGAAATATACATTTATTAAGTAACCAGAGGCCTTTCTTCTTGGAATAACAGGTTTGGAATTGCCCAAGAAATATGTTAGATGGTTTTTCTATGCCACAACTGCAGCTAGAATTTTGTTAGCTAAGAATTGGAAAACACAAGAAGTCCCAACAGTGGAGGAATGGCAGATGAAGATGATGGACTTTTCGGAGCTGGCCGACCTGACCGGAAGAATCCACGACCAGAAGGAGGAGGAATACCAGGAGGAATGGATGAAATTCAAAGAGTATTTAGTCAAATATGTTAAGATAACTTAATTGGAAAAACTTGCAAATGCCAGATAGGCTTAGGATTTAAATATGCAATGTTAGAGAAGAACATGTTTAAATTTAAAATGAAAAGAAAGATGTTAAGTGATTAAGTTAATTTTATGAAAAAATTAGTTTTGGAAAACTGTTACAATGATATACATTGAAATTCAGCTGGGGGATTTGAGGAAGTCACGTAACAAGGTTACTAAGATTGGATTAAGTATAATTAAGATTTATGTTTGTTTGTTTTAAAATTTTGGAAAATCAATAAAAAAAAATGAAAAAAGAAGAAGAAAGTTTCTCTCCACTTGGAGATATTAACTGTGCTTTTGCTTCCCTCTCCTCTTTGCCAACCTGTCTGCTGACATTTAGACTGTGGGTGTCTTGGGACAGAGGCAGAGAGTCCCACCGGGGGCAAGTGGGTATTTTCTTTTGTATGTTATAAAATGTGTTCAAGGTAAATAAAGTATTTTTTTTAAAAAAAAAATCTTACCAAAATTATTTTCAACAGCAAAACCCTAAACAACTAATTAAACAGGGGGTGTGGTTAATTAAAGTACAGCCTTGCCACCAGTTTGCAACAGTTTGTAGAGAGATTCAATGCAGAGAGAAGAGAAAATTCTGTGCAAGGACCAAACCAGCATCACAAAGGAGTGATTCTGAGTTGCTTTCGTGGTCTTCTTTTCTCTGCAAACTACTGCAAGGTGGAGGTGGCTTACTTCTAAAATTCAGGATATCTAGAATTAATTACAATATTAGCATATGTGATTTCAAGATTGAAGGTTCGTAAATAGTTTAAAAACAAAACAAAACCCCCCTTTTATTTTTGCGGCGTGAGGGTAGGAAATCAGAGGGAGGCCTGAAAATTAATTAACAAACCTAGAAGGACCGATAGATGGAGCAATATTTAAAAACACATGGTTTGTCGCATTAAAATGATGATGATGATGATGATGATGATGATGATGATGATGATGATTTTTTTGCTGGCCCTTCATCAGAAGGACGGGGGGGGGGGGGTTACCGTATATAAAAAGACAGTGAAAAGGAATTGTGAGACAAACAAAAGTGAGAGGTCCATGTGTTTAAAGGCAGATGACTCAGGTCTTCTACAATCCTTCCCTCTCAAAAAAGGAGAGAGGGTGATGGCTCAGAAATGGAAGCAAGAGGAGATACCTAAATTAGAAGAATGGAGAATGAAGATGATGGACTATGCAGAACTTGATAGACTGACGGGAAGGATCCGAAATCGACGAGATCAGAGATTTATAGAAGATTGGGAAAAGTTTACAGAGTATATGCTCAAACTAAGTGAAAATCAAATAACGCTTGTAAGCCTTAATGAAGCTCTGTAACAAGAAACGTTAGAATATGAGTAAAATAAGACTTAATTTATAAAAATAATAGAAGTAAGGTTTTAGAAATGTGTAAGAAATTAAGAAGGGAAGGAGTATCAGTCAAGTTGAGGGAAGTCAAAAAAGAGAATGGATATAAAAAAAGATGTATGAATTGTATAAATTTTATATTGGAAAAATTGAATAAAAATTATTTACAAAAAAACGAAGGAAAAAAAAGGAGAGAGGGTAGTACAGTGTGAATCAGGACTTCTTTGCATAAGAAGAGCCTTCATAAGAAGAGCCTTGCTGGAGTCCAGTATCCTGTTTCAAACAGTAGCTGTCCTCTCAAACAAAGTTTGAAGGCAATTGCCTTCTCCTGCTATTGCCCTGGAAACTGGTTTTCGGTGAGCAGAAGAGAGGCTTCATTTTGATTTTGTGGTTCATAGCTCTGTGGCTCCATCAATTTGCCTAATCCCCACAGTGCCATTCTAAGGTTGGAGCTGAATTATTTAGTGGAGCGCTGAATTGCCCTTGTATGCACGTGTAATAATGCATTGAGTTTTCCTTATGCTGAGAATTTTTGTCATTGTCTGAAGTTTGCATTGAATGAGGTTCTTATACACATGCTATATATACTGTAATCTAGAGTTCCTTTTCGGGCCAACCAGAAGATTCACAAAACAGAGATCGAAATCTGAGTATCTCGTTCTCAGAGCTCCATTGGGATCATGCCAGCACAAGTATCCATATAGAGTTGTTCTCATGGACTTATTTCAAGAATATTTTGACTGTCTTTGAGATACTGAGTTGCGCATGTCATTATTATTTGGGCATTGTACATATTATTAAGATTTCATGTATCAGAAGGTGTCAAAATGTCGTAATTTGTTAATTAATTTTTGTAAACCACATACAGAGTCGTTCAGTCTGTGATTTATCTCTCTGCATTCCTTGGGCATGGTATTAATCCCCATTTATTTATTTATTATTACTTACTTACTTACTTAATTAATTAATTTCTTGTTTTACAGAAGTATGTGTAATGTCTCTTGTATTTTTTCCATGTAACATTTTTACAAATCAGTTTCATTTGTTGAGACATTGGGGGGGGAGGGGGGGAAGATGGGGTGGGGTGGGGGTCGGGTGGCGGTGTTTCTATTATGCTTAATGTATGTAGGGTTTGGTGTCAGCGTTGCTTGTGCTGTTCACTTATAATCCTTTGGTGGTGAGAGAGGTTGGGGTTGGCCTAGGGTATGGTTGTTGGTTTGTGATTGGCTGTGGTGATCTTTGTTTTCGTGTGTGAGTGGGGTGGGTGGGTGTTTTGGATCAGGTTAGCCATATTGATTTGTATGCTGTTGGTGGATTATTGTCATTGTCTTGCTGGGCTGTGTATGTGATAAAGGGGAGCCACAAAAGGTGTCTTCTTCTGTTTGTCCCCGTGTCAGTTTCAGTTTATTGGTTAATTTTTCTAGTAGGGCTGTTTCCCATACTATTTGGTACCATCGGTCCATACTTACTCCTGACAGGTCTCTCCAGTGTCTGGTTATGGTGTTTCTGGTATTAATCCCCATTTGAAGGCACCTAGGCCCGTGAGCATCACCACCAGTTTAGTCCATACAGAATACCCGGTGGAGGGTAGGGCACACAACTGCTCACTTATCTAGCAGAAATTGTTGCCAGTCATGTCTCATTTTGTGGGTTTCTGGAGTGGGGCAGGTTGTGGGTACTGAGGCTGGAGAGCAGCTGGAGCTATGCCCACTCAGGAGGCCCTTTCAAGAACTTATGAGGGAAAACATGGAATTATTCATCCACAGTGATACATGAATGCAGTGGTTTTCAAACTTCCGAACTTCCGAGAATTCTTTCTGCCTTGACTAGACTGCCCAGGAAGTTCTGAAGCACACAAAGTTCATGTGCAGTCCTGGCAGTCTAACTAGGCCCCTCGCAAGCAACTGCGAGTGTGCCAGAGAGGTCACACCAACACTCTCCTGTGGTTACACACTGCAGGGGAAGATGGATGGGCAAGTTCCTTCAGAGACACGTCTGTCATTACTGCTCTTCTGGAGAACACAGCTCAAAAACCACAGCATTTATGCACCGCCAAGGTCCATAATCAAAACCAAGGGAGCAGGTGGCGCTGTGGTCTAAACCACGGAGCCTCATGGGCTTGCTGATCAGAAGGTTGGCAGTTCGAGTCCACATGACAGGATGAGCTCCTGTTGCTCTGTCCCAGCTTCTGCCAACCTAGCAGTCCAAAAGCATGCCAGTGCAAGTAGATAAATAGGTACCGCTCTGGCAGGAAGGTAAACAGTGTTTCTGTGCACTCTGGAACTCATCACGGGCCTCTGTGCACCAGCAGTGGTTTAGTTATGCTGGCCCCATGACCCGGAAAAGCTGTCTGTGGACAAACGCCAGCTCCCTCAGCTTGAAAGCAGATATGAGGCCCACACTCCATTGTCAAATTCGACTGGACTTAACCACTCAGGGGCCCTTTACCTTTTTACCTTACAATCAAAAGTTTTGAGGGACGCTTGAATGGTAACGTACCACTAAATGAATAGATCATTTCATAACTTGTCAACTGCTAGTGGTTATCGGAAGGATTTATTTTAACCACTTGTATTATTAACTTCCACAATCAATGGCAGCAGGTTACTTGCATTAGCTAGATTATATTGTCCACCTTGGAGCTACACCACAGCTTTATTTTGCATCTTGGCATATGATCTTATAAAGATAGCAAAGCTTTCGCTACAAGATGCAAATGCCCTGTGTTCATTCCATGTACCAATCAAGAGAGAGAAAGAGAAAAAAACACATTGTGGTCTTGATCCAGAGAAACCAGTTGTGTCAAGTCCTCCTGAAATCAACTGGATTTCAATGTTCCAGTTGATTTCAGTGAAGTTTCGTCCACTTCTTTGGCTTAGCTGCATTGTTGCTGCCCCACAGTGGGACCCTCTGCTCCTTGGAAAGCAATGCCAAAGACACCCGCCAATTAATTCCACACCAAGTCATCTCAACTCCCTAGTGCAATAGCCACCAACCTCTGAAGAGGACTGGAAGTGACTCCTTTTACAGCCCCTCAATGCTTCTCCTTAAATTGGCCAGTAGGGTTTACTGTTGTCGAATGACACAAGGCTCCATCCCTCCCAGGGTTGAGGCTGCAGCGTTGGAGTGCTCCTAGCTCCTGCTCATGGATTGAGAAGCAGAATCCAAGAATTAAACCCTAGGGCTTTCTTTTGCAGGGGACACACACAGCTAAGGGCTAGTCACAGCAGCTTGCAAGATTCAGCTACATCTGCTCATTTCATGGTTACAAACAGCAATAGTCAGTGTACGAACAGGTGGCTCTATGCTTGCAAAATTTGGAGCACATCAAGACCATAGCTGTCAAATTTTCCCTTTTCATGCAAGGAATCCTATTCGGAATAAGGGAATTTCCCTTGAAAAATGGGAAAAGTTGACAGCTATGAGCAAGACCCCACTTGAAGGCTGTGCTTGCTTTAGTGTGGCCAAAGGCAGCTGTACTGCTGGAACTCTCTACGTTACCACACCTGTGGATAAAATTCTTTGTTTTTACCCTTAAACAACCCCATGGCAGCTTTGTTGAGTTATAAAAAACAGAATGTGCAGGTGCATCGTAAATATGGCACACAACCAACCACCTTGTAAGGTGAATGGATTATTCATGAATATAATCAATATTATTATGTTTCCATTCTACTTTTAAAATCACTATCTGTGTACGGATGATGAACTTGAAAATGGCCTCTTCCAAGTAATGTTTAGTGTTATCCCCCACCTAAAACAAACTGATTCAAACAGCAGGTCCCTAATCCCTGGAGCATGGAAAATATACATCTGGGGGAAATAGTTGCCAGCTTTTGATTACAAAACAGCTGAGGATGTGGAGTTGATTGAGACTGGGGCACCTGCTCAGACCAGTAATGGGGAATATCAAAGGGCTTAACGCCAGGGCATCAAGGAACAAGTGAAGGACAAACCAACTAAATGGGACAACAGGCAACAGTTCAAAATACCATCAGTTTCTAAACGCACTAAAAAATTTAAAAAGCTTTTTCATAAAGAGCAACACATTTCATGGAGTTGGTCAACCACTGTGTGATGCAAACCTGACTTAAGAGTTTCCACAATATATTCATTATAGAAGGTAAATCAAACAAAATCTTGGGAGAGGCTTAGATTGTTTAAAAAGAACTAAAGCTTCATTTTCTGAAGCTCCTAGATGGGGGTTGGGAAGTCATTTTCTTCCATGATCAGATTATTTCCTAGATGTCTGAAATGTCCTCTTTGTCCAACAGGCTCCTCATGGGGATACCGGAAGGAGCGTCTCCACCCCCATCGTTCAGCCCTGACACTGGGAAATAGCTCCAAGGGGCTTCTGGCGGATCCCTCACTACGAGAAGAGAAGTTACAGGGAACCAGGCAGAGGGCCTTCTCGGTAGTGGTGCCCGCCCTGTGGAACGCCCTCCCATCAGATGTCAAGGAAATAAACAACTATCTGACTTTTAGAAGACACCTGAAGGAAGCCCTGTTTAGGGAAGTTTTTAATGTATTACATATTAGTGTCTTTTTGGTCTTATGTTTTCTCGCTTTATTATTTTTATTAATAATAATAATAATAATAATATTCTGTTGGGAGCCACCAAGAGTGACTGGGGAAACCTAGCCAGATGGGCAGGGTATAAATAATATGTTGTTGTTGTTGCGGCATACCTTTGCAGCTATCACTGGCAAGAAGGAGACTCTCTTCTCATAATTTGTCATGGGGGGGGGGTAAAGGTAAAGGTAAAGGAACCCCTGACCATTAGGTCCAGTCGTGGACGGCTCTGGGGTTGCGGCACTCATCTCGCTTTACTGGCCGAGGGAGCCGATGTACAGCTTCCGGGTCATGTGGCCAGCATGACTAAGCCACTTCTGGCATACCAGAGCAGAGCACGGAAATACCATTTACCTTCCCACCGGAGTGGTACCTATTTATCTACTTGCACTTTGACGTGCTTTCGAACTGCTAGGTTGGCAGGAGCAGGGATCGAGCAATGGGAGCTCACCCCGTCGTGGGGATTCGAACCGCCAACCTTCTGATCAGCAAGTCCTAGGCTCTGTGGTTTAGACCACAGCACCACTCGTGTCTCTTGGGGGGGGGGGTAATCATTGACTAATTGGAAGGAGAAGGAGGGCTGACCAGTAATGCCAGGAGTGCAGATGTGTCTCAGTTTCAGGCAAGAAAAACATAGCTCTAGGTGCAGCAAACACTTCCCTGATAATCTCGACTTTCTTGTTTTAAGTGATTTTTTAGCGATTATGCTTCCAAAGCTATGCTTAAAAGTACTTTTGGGTAACCCCTGGGGAAATTTCAGACAGCAGAGCCTGTTGCTGAATGTTCACAGGAACACCTGTACAGTGGTGCCTCGCAAGAGGAAAAGAATCCGTTCCGGGAGTCTTTTCGTCTTGCGGTTTTTTCGTCTTGCGAAGCATGCCCATTGACGGAGTAGCGCTATTAGCGCTATTGACATTTTAAGGGCTAAAAACGGCTTTTTAAGGGGTGGGGGATTAGCGGTTTTGCTGCTAAAATGCTTTTAGCAGCTTAGCGATTCAGAATAAGGGGTTTTGGAGGGGAAAAAAAATTCATTTTTTCCCGTCATTTTTCGTCTTGCGAAGCAAGCCCATAGGGAATTTCGTCTTGCGAAGCGCCTCTGCAGACGGAAAACCCTTTCGTCTTGCGGGTTTTCCGTCTTGCGAGGCATTCGTCTTGCGGGGCACCACTGTATATGGCACATGCAAAGAACAGAATTTTCACAACACAGTGGTACCTCAGGTTACATACGCTTCAGGTTACAGCCTCCGCGAACCCAGAAATAGTGCTTCAGGTTAAGAACTTTGCTTCAGGATGAGAACAGAAATTGTGCTCCAGCGACGCGGCAGCAGCAGGAGGTCGCATTAGCTAAAGTGGTGCTTCAGGTTAAGAACAGTTTCAGGTTAAGAATGGACCTCCGGAACGAATTAAGTACTTAACCTGAGGTACCACTGTACTCAGCACTGTCTAGGATCAGGAGCCACTGACTTAGCCACTTTTCTAGCACAAAGTGGTCATCTGCAGCCTATGAATTGCCTTTACATTTAACAGCTTTACTTTCCTCATTTACAGAGAAGTGAATGGAAGCATTTCTGGGCTGAATACAGAAATGCCGTTTAGTGAGGGGGGACTAAAATGTGCAGTACACATGCAGAAACCATTTTATGGTTGCCTGGCTCTTGGCCTAGGTGAATTGTGTGTGTGTGTGTGTGTGTGTGGTTGTCATCTTATATGGAGGCCTAATAGGAAGGTGAGACTTACAGGTACCTGACTTGAAAGACTCAGGTTTGCAGCTGCCGCCGCCTTTTTCTTGCTGTTGGTACTGTTGGCGTTGTTCCCGGCACTGCTATTGGACGTGCTGCTGGTGGAGTTTTTCCTTTTCCTCCGTTTGGTTGCTGGCTGCCTTGTAGGCTCTGCTACAGTAGACACACGGGAGAGAAAATGAGTGACAGCTCTCAGCGTGTGCAGGGAAATGAGAGTGACAAGCAACGGCATTCTCTGTTTAAAATTCCCACGTGCTTAATGAATCTGCTAAACACTGGACACGTTAGCCTAGAACACGTTAGCAAATTTAAATTACGGGGTATGGTTCCGATAGAGAATTCTAACCATTCATAGATCTCTAACCCAAATAGCTCCCTGAGGTGGTATGAAGTGGAGTCGTTCACCTCATAGCTCCTCTTCAGAGCAGATTCTCCTCACAGACACCCATCAGTCATCCTCCATCTTCCACTGGGACAATGGCTGCTGCTGATTCTGCTGCCAAAGGGGACCTGATCCTGACACCTTAAGCCAATTAATTACTACATCTGGCAATGCATAGTGTTAGCTGACCAAGTGATGGGTCGACACGGATCTGGCCAGAGCTAACATTTCTGTGGCGAGGACTCTCTCAAAGGTCTATGGGAAATGTACAGGTTCATACCTGGAGGTGCCACCATCCTCTGCCATTTCTGAAACAAGCATGTTTTCAGGCAATCTCGAGGACTTAAATTATAGGTTTTATGCCTTGACATCAATTCTTGCATTGGCTCCAATATTACACACAACTGCAAAAAGAAAGGAGGCAGGGAAGCAAATTTAAAAGGAATTGCATTTGCTGAAAAACATACTTCTAGTCTGAATTGAAACTCAGCTTATCGCCCTAGTCTCTGGCTCCTATGCTTTCTGCTAAACAGAGACTTATGTGATATGCATTTCAAGCAGTGACGCTGTTGAATCTCACATTTCTGGGCTCAGGAATCTAGAATGCAGCTTTGCGTCAAATATGAGGTGAGCAGGACAACTCAATTTCTTCTCTGGCTTGAGTTGTATTCTGAGCAGATGAGGTTGGGGTAATAGCCAGCGCTTGCGCTTTCAAAAACAGGCGGTAGCCATTGCTTCTTTGCCCCAGAATTCTAGCTGTGCAAGCTGACACATGGAGACTTCTATAGTCTGCAGTTTTCATATCGGAACTGAGTCTAAGAACCGACACTATGGCCATAACTTTTTTGCTTTTTATCCCCCCCCCCTTTCCAGCTTTGTGCAACATCTTAACAGATTAAGAGTTGTTGGAAACTCAAATGCTTGCTCCCTATTTTGTGACATTTTGGTTGGTTCTAATAAATTTATTTGGGAGGTGTTTTTTTCCTTATGGAAATGCATATCTCCTGGAGAATACCGTAACCTGTGCTAATCTGTTGTACAGGTGTATAAAGAATGGAAGGAAACATACAGAATATAACATATTCATATCTCAAGCCTAACTTATTTCTCCTTGCCTACAATTTTCATTTTACTTTTTGTTACACACAGGTTTATGCATCTCTTTCTGTTTGCAACCTGTGCTTTCAGAAACGCTGCATTCCTCAGTCTGTCCCCTTAGTCTTAGTCCTCTGCAATCTGTCCATTCATTCTGCTATGCGACTCCCTTCTCTGACCCTGAAAGACTCTTCCTTTTCCCATTCCTATCCAGCCCTATTTCTATAATTAGCTTCCACCATCTTTTTACTCCTTGCCTCCGTCTTCCCAGTTCTCTTTCTTTCCATTTCTCTGATTGTCCCCCTTTTACCGTCCTTCCCACTCTAACTTCACGGATGTCAGAAGGGTGAGCACACCAGAAGTGGGGTGAAGCGAGGAGGTGCTGGTCTGCTCAGGGCTCACACATACAAGGAACATGCGGGTTCTAGGGAGTGAAGAGGGCTTCGTTTTTCTTTCCTTTTTAAAGCCCTATGCGGCCTAGGACCCTCGTACCTACGGGATCTCCTGCCCCGCGGAGGACCTTAAGGTCCACAAATAACAACACTTTGGAAGTCCTGAGCCCCAAGCAGGTTAGATTGGCCTCAGCTAGGGCCAGGGCCTTTTCAGCTCTGGCCCTTATCTGGTGGAACGCTCTGTCACAAGAGACTAGGGTCCTGTGGGATTTGATATCTTTCCACAGGGCCTTTGGGCTGGACTCAGTCTAACCCCCCACCCCCCACCCCCTATTTATTTATTTATTTATTTATTTATTTATTTTAATGTAACCCCTTATATGGGATTTGCATATAAATTTTCACTCGGCTCTTTTTGCTGGCCCGTGTAGCACCAGCATGGATAGTTGGCCCTGGTGAATATTTGACGTTTTCTCCCCTTATGGATTTGATCTATAGGCTACCACTAAAACGAGGCTGCATTTTAAACTGTATTCTAACTTATATTTTAATCAACTGTTTGTCTGGTGTTTTTTTGTTTTGTTTTGAACGTTTTTACTGTATTTATATTCGGTGTTAGCCGCCCTGAGCCCAGTCTTTGCTGGGGAGGGCGGGGTATAAATAAAAATTTATTATTATTATTATCTAGCCATTCCAGCTATTGTTCACCAGCCTCAGATTTTAACTCACCCATTATGAGGAGGATTTCAGCCTAATAGAGCATCCCTGGATGTTCATGGGTGGGGGGGGGGATCTTCTGCTTTGAACTTTTCTGAAACATCTAGAAATCTACTTTTCTTTTCTTTTTACCTAATAACTAAAGGTGGTTTCCCAACTGCAACCTGAAGTGATGGTGCAATCTATGCTACCACCTCAGGGTTTGACCCTCATTCTGCAACATTTGTTTTGCCCTAAGTCCTAACGTCTTGGGATTCAAAAGATGGTCTTCTCTGGCAGAAAGCTGCCCATTCAACAGGTATGAGTGCCTCCATATTCTGAGGTGAGGTAGGTGGTGACTACCTAGGCCCTCTGAGCTGAGGGAGCCTATTTCTGGAAAGGGCTGCCCAGAAAAATCAGTTTGGTACTTCACAGCAATCCTTCTTTGGAGAATTCACTTGAGAAATGTTGCCTAGTATTTGCTGCGGACTTTTCTCTTTCAATTTAGATTGTATGGTTGTAGTGTTGGATCGCCAGTTTTGTATTTTTATAGCAATTGTGTGTTTTTTGCCCTGTCTGTTGCCGAACATTTTTTTTTAATGCTCCATTTATGATTAGCAAACATATCACACGAGCGAAACTCAGATAATAAGGTTGTCCTAAAATAACCCAGATCTCCAAGTTTATGTACTAACTTTTATTTACAGATCTATATACAGAAACATTTTGCTGCCATAATAAAAATGTCCAGCTCTGGTCTGGAGTTATAATTAATAAACAGATCAATCTTGCAATGTATTATGTCTGCTAGTTTTTCTGTAGCCAGCTGGGATTTCATATAAGCATAGATCAGTTTTTGGAGCACACAACTAATATTTACATTCTCTGTTGGTTATATTCATTCATATTTTGGTTGTCTTCAATCATTCCTATATTTCTATCAGACACATTCTTTACATCTGTAATTCTACCAGTTCTGGGCACCAGGTGGCAGAAATAACTCAGCTAAGGAACCTAAACCCTCACTTGGCTTGTTATGGTGGAAGATAAATGCAAATTACTTTCAAGTGAGCTAATTCATTTTGGTTGGCCTTTGCATTTTAAGCAAGGAATACAGTGTGTTTTTAAAAAAGTAATATGCATGCCATATGGCAAGTATATTCAGCGTATTTCTTGAAAGTATTATTTTCCCCTTAAAATCCTGTAAGTTGTTAAATTGAAAACCTAGAATGCAAACAGCCCTTAAATCCTAAAAAAGCATCAAAAATTCTGTATATTGCTTAAACTAGATGCAGTCTACTGGCAGTGCATGAGCTGGATCATACCAATAAGAGTGTATGGATTGTGTATCTATGAAGTTTTTCCTAATAAGGGATGCAAACTACATTACACCAAAATTGCCCCAAGAAGGACTATTTTCCAGGCAAAAATATTCTTTAATGTCTTTGCAGAATCTGGAATAAAGATGGAGATCTTCATTCCAGTTGGTAACTGTGTTGGACTTGAGTTGGTTCTATGTGCGTGCTGTTTATAATTGTTTATATCAATAAATAAATATAGTTGTTAAATTGTTTTCATATACACAACCGTTTTAACTGTTTATATGTAACTGTTTTATAAATTTATACATTGCAAATCACTCTGGGGTGTCTCATGGGAAACAATTCATAAATAAAATAAATACATGTGACTTCAGATGGTTGAAGCCTCTAAACCAGAGTTCAGAGAAATATTTAAGATTACCTTCTCAGACTAAACCACTGATTATTATCTATTCTGTACATCACAAACAGAATGTGGAAACAGATAGATGTTTAACAAGCCATCTAGACTCTAAATTTTAGCATAGGCGTTACAGACCGAAAGTGCCCCTATTTTCCAGGGACTGTCCCCAATTTTCAGAAACTATTCCAGTTTCTCATTTGATCCTGGAATGTTCTGCTTTTCCTTAAAGGGGACCCCTGACCATTAGGTCCAGTCGTGGCTGACTCTGGGGTTGCGGCGCTCATCTCGCTTTATTGGCCAAGGGAGCCGGCGTACAGCTTCCGGGTCATGTGGCCAGCATGACTAAGCCGCTTCTGGCGAACCAGAGCAGCACACGGAAACGCCGTTTACCTTCCCGCTGGAGCGGTACCTATTTATCTACTTGCACTGAGTGCTTTCGAACTGCTAGGTTGGCAGGAGCAGGGACTGAACAATGGGAGCTCACCCCATCGCAGGGATTTGAACTGCCGACCTTCTGATTGGCAAGCCCTAGGCTCTGTGGCTTAATCCACAGCGCCACCCACGTCCTGCTTTTCCTTAGGCTGTCCCTATTTTCATCAGAGAAATGTTCGAGAGTATGGAATTATGTGACCACCGAGCCAAGGAGATAAGTAATGAAATTACCATTAGAAGACATCTGGAGGCAGCCCTGTATAGGGAAGTTTTTTAATGTCCTATGTTTTATTATGTTTTTAGATCTGTTGGAAGATGCCCAGAGTGTCTGGGTCAACTCAGTCAGATGGGCGGAGTATTATTATTATTATTATTATTTGAATAGGTCGTCCCTATTTTCATCGGAGAAATGTTGGAGGGTATGGATTTAACATGCATCTATCCTCAAACTGCACTTTAAGCTTAAAACTGCATTTTGAAAGCTTCAATTTAAACTTTAAAATAGCTTGTATATTGTAGCTGGTAAGACACTAGTTTAAAATCTTACCTCCGTCGTAATATTTGCTATGAATCTCGCTAGCTCTCCAATGCCCCATGTTAGATCAACATGCTCAAGTATGTAGTGGCTACTCTAACTTGAGATGGTTCTGACAGAATTTACATCTACTTCTACAGTTTCAAGTGCAGTTTTCTGACTGAAATGGCATTGGCCACTCTGAAATCTTTGCCAGAAAGTAAGTAGAGGGACTCTGATTTGCTGAACCTCTCAGACTATATTAATTATCCTACTGTACATTGGCTGCAAAAGGACTTGGTTCCAGTCCTTCATAGAGGGTAGATTCCAAAAGTGGTGCTTGGCTTGCAGAATTCTTTCCTGCCCTCCATGCTCTTTAATATTTGCACAAAACCACTGAGGGAGGCCATCTGGAAATTTGGAGTACGGTGCCATCATACCCTCCAACATTTCTCCAATGAAAACAGAGACATCAATAATAATAATAAAATTTATAACCCACCCATCTGCCTGGATTGCCCCAGACACTCAGGGCAGCTTCCAACAGATCTAAAAACATAATAAAACATTTAAAAACTTCCCTATGCAGGTCTGCCTTCAGATGTCTTCTACAGGTTGTATAGTTACTTATCTCCTTGGTTCAGGGGCCACATAACACCATACCCTCTGCCGTTTCTTGGATGAAAATGGGGGGTGGGGGGGACGACCTTCTAAGATAAAATCAGAAACCAGGATGGCTTCTGTAAATCTGGGACTGCCCCTGGAAAATAGGATACCCCCCCCATCACTCGTTTTCATCATATGTCTGGGAGACAGCCACTGCCCTGAATTATTTGCTCTGGTCAGGTTCAGCAACAAACTGAAACTTAAGCCATACAAGACAGAGACTCTACTGGTCAGGAGAATTGCTGATCCAGGGATGGGCTTCAGTCTGTTTTTCATGTGGTAACGCTCCCCTTGAATGATAAACTGCTGCTTGCCTTCTATCACTGTGCCATTGAGAGCGTGCTCACTTATGGCTTATGTGTGTGGTACGGAAGCTGTACTACCCAGGACAGGATGGGGTTGTGCAGGGTTGTTAAGGCAGCAGAGAGCATTGTTGGCTGCCCACTCTCCACCTTAGAGCAGATTTATGCCACAAGGTAGAAGAAGAAGAAGAAGAGTTTGGATTTGATATCCCGCCTTTCACTCCCTTTAAGGAGTCTCAAAGCGGCTAACATTCTCCTTTCCCTTCCTCCCCCACAACAAACACTCTGTGAGGTGAGTGGGGCTGAGAGACTTCAAAGTGTGACTGGCCCAAGGTCACCCAGCAGCTGCATGTGGAGGAGCGGAGACGCGAACCCGGTTATCCAGATCACAAGACTACCGCTCTTAACCACTACACCACACTGGCTCCCATGGGTGCCATGGGAAGGCACTGGGCATAGTAAAAGATCCATCGCATCCTGGTCACTGTCTCTTCAAGCTCTTGCCGTCGGGACGGAGATACAGGACGATGAAGACAAGAACGAGCCGTCTTAAGAACAGCTTCTTCTCTAGAGCGATCTCGGCCCTGAATGGGAAGCCCGGACTCTGAAAGTCATCTAATCTCCCTTGCTGTATTTTACTATATTGTTTAATTAGTGTTTTTATGGAGCAGTCAAGTAATTTCGTTGTCCCCGAAGGGGGCAATGACAATAAAGATATATCTATCTATATCTATCTATAAGGTTTTCAATTTTCGAGTGTTCCTGAATAGCCAGGTAGTAGCTGTGGCCAGGGGTGTGCTTATACAGTTTAGGTATCCATTCCTGGAATAGAGGTGGCTTGACGTATGCAGACCTCAGATCATCAAATGAGTGTAGCACACCTTATGTACGACTACCTTGGAAAATTGTTCAGAAACTTCAGTTAGGACAGAATGCAGCAGTGAGAATTCTGACTGAATCAGTTTCCTACGTTTTTATTCCAACAATGCTGGCTTCCAATTCCAGGCCTGTAGAGTTGGCTACCATTTTTTAATCTGTGTGAGGTTGAGATCTGAATACTTAAGTGCCATCTTCCCTACTATGAACCAGTCGATCAATCCATATATTTCATCAGCAGAGCCCCCTTCTTTGCATTTCACTGCCTTTTGAGGCTCAGTTTTAATGATAGCACATGAGAATGTATTCTCTTTAGCAGAATCTACAGTGTGAAACTCCTCATCCAGGTTTCTTTGGTTCTCATGCTGACCATCTTTAAACATCACCTGAAAGCTTTTCAATTTGACAAGCCCCAAGGCCTGGTTGCTGCCTGATTTGTTTTTATCTTTTCCTTTTCTCTCTCTCCTTCTCTCTGTGTGCTGAAATGCTTGTTTAGCTATTGGAAAAGCAAATCTGTATGGTTATATTTTAGTATTTTAGTTGTAAGCGGCATTGGACAGCTTGTGGGAGTTGGAAAAGTGAGGTAAGAAAGCGTAAAATATATAAAATATAAAGAAACAAGACCATAGCTACCCACTCTTTCATCCCTGTTCTGAATTTGCAGTTTGGGTATATAAATACTGACCTACCTTACAGAGTAGTTAATATCACAACCAGATTAGATATGTATAATTGTATTACATGATATTATAGAGTTCTGGATTTTGCTGCATGGAACGGATGGTTGGAAATGATTTCTCCCTCTCTCTCTCACCCCCCCCCCACCTTGAGTGTTTTATGCATAAATTGAAATAGATTGGGAGACAGAGGGAAATATTAGACAGACAGACAGACAGACAGACAGACAGACTGACAGTGTTTTGGGGCATGGGAGTAACATATCATAAAGGCCTCTCCACATTATGTACTTTGATGTTCTACACATAAGATTTTTAAGTGTACATTAGGGTTCAGCAAACTTTTTCAGCAGGGGGCCGGTCCACTGTCCCTCAGACCTTGTGGGGGCCAGACTATATTTTGGAAAAGGAATAATGAACGAATTCCTATGCCCCTCAAATAACCAAGAGATGCATTTTAAATAAAAGCACACATTCTACTCATGTAAAAACACCAGGCAGGCCCCACAAATAATCCAGAGATGCATTTTAAATAAAAGGACACATTCAACTCATGTAAAAACACGCTGATTCCCGGACCGCCTGTGTGCCAGATTTATAAGGTGATTGGGCCGGATCTGGCCCCTGGGCCTTAGTTTGCCTACCCATGGTGTACATGATCTGGAGATTTAAAGTGTGAACATGACAAGTGTCCCTCAGGCTGTGCATTGCCTATGGTCCAATAGGCCCATGTCTTCACTCTGCTGCCTGACTTCCTTTTAACTAGAGATATCTGGAATTGAACCTCAGATCACTTGCATAGACAATAGGGACTCTTCTGTGGAATTAAGCCCTAAATCTGAAACCTACTGTTGACTTGGCTGATACAAGCAATGTAAGTCTGACCAGAATGCAAAATTCAGAAGCTTATTTATTGGTCCCCAGATAATATTTATTTAAACTTGCTTTTGGTCCTTTAAATTTGCTACAACCAGTGCTCTCCTTTCTTATACGAAGCTGGTTCAAAGTATCACCATTCAGCGATGGCAGCCTGATTACCTTTGCAGATTTAAAAGCTTTCTTCTACTCCCTTTTGGAAATGTTTTGTGACCTATCAGAGATTCCCGGGCAAACGGTATCTAAAGGAAACAGCACGGGAAAAAGGTTGGTTTCCCTGCTTGCTGTTTCCCGTCACATGGTGTCCGTGTGTGACATTTCCTTCCTCTCAGTTCCTCCAAAAGGCAAACAATCCGCTATTCAGCAGTTCTGACTCAAATCCTAGCACCTGATGCTTCTGATATGCAAACTGCCAGCTTTTCCTATTTGTGCAACAATTAGACCTTTATCTGTTTGCAGCTTTCCACTCGGACTATAGAAACGCTCCCACTGTCACTTTTGACGTGTGTCCTTGGCAGCCTGCTGAAGTGCGGAAGGACTCCCAGAAAGCCGCTCGTCTGATTCAGGTCATCACCGATCCAAAGCAAATGACAGTCATAAAAAAATAAAATAATTCAAGTACACTTCAAAGCGTTCAGGCAAAGTGAAATTTGGCAAATTTAAAACGTTCCGATGAAATGCGCTCGCTCTACAGGCACATGAGAGACAGGGGATTCAACAGGTGTGCTCCAATTGTGACCTCTCCCTCAAGCCAAATGCAGCCCCAAAGCTGTGGATTTGATCTGAAGGATTATTGGGGGTCCAAATTACTCTCCTCAGATGAGCATCTGTAGCATGGAGGCAGGACCTGCACACACGGCCGTACTTTAAAGGTGGAATGCACTCATTCTGCACCCACATCGCATAAAAGATGAATTGCGTGTTGAGGTCCCCAAGACACCCCCCCCCTAAATAAAGAACACATCACACAGAATTTTTGTTTAAGGGTTTTGGCATAATTTTGGCCACAACTTTATTAACATACATGAATGTGAGTGGTTGCTTAGGCATTGGTTAGGACTATCTGGCCCCCCACAGCAGGGAGGCGCTTCCCCCTCCCCCAGCCCCGCAAGCTCCCAGAGCGATGCCAAAGCTTCACGCAGCTTCGGCATCGCTCTGGGTCGCGTTCTGGGGGCTGGGGTCGGGGGAAGCTCGGGCTTGCGGAGAGCTTCCTGTTCTGGGAGCTGGGGTCGGGGGAAGCTCGGGCTTCCCCCGCCCCAGCCCCACGCCTGAGGAAAAAAATAATAATTCCCCCCCTTTATCCCCCCCCAAAAAAAACTAGGTGCGCCCTATGGGCCGGTGCGTCCTATAGGGCGGAAAATACGGTATGTATGTTTACATTTTAATATTGCTCAATTCTTCTATGATGTTTATATAATAGGATTTTTATTGCATTTTATTGTTTTATTGCTGACATTTCATTTTTTTATTCTTTAATTTTGCTGTAGGACTTATAGAAGCTGCTTTCTGATTATTATTTTTTTAAGAAAAGTGATATACAAATACTTAAATAAGAAAATAAATACATAAATAAAAACATGTAAATGTTATACATATGAAATGTAAGATAACTTTAAAAAAACTACCACCCAGTAGGAATAAGTCACATCTATCATGAATATTTTCATTTTCATCTCACATTAACAATAATGCACCAAAACAAAACAGTCTCTAACATTTATCATGAATATCATGATAGCCCTCTGATGAAATTATGTGCTCAATGGATGAAACTGGGCCTTGTCAATTAATCAACTGAAGTTTAGTTGATTCATCTATCAGTTAAACTGATTAAAGCTTGCAACTTAAAGTATAATATACATGCCTGCAATCATGTAAAAAAAGAAGAAGTAACAATGTAAGGCAAAGCTCAACTGCTTCTGTAACCTGCTTCTAGGTTCATACGAAATAATCTCATTTCTTCACTTCAGCTCAGGCACAAATGTCATGTAATTCACATAACCGGTTCTATTTTTAGACTGAATTGTAGGAAACCTGCTGCATTAATAAATGGCAGAAAAGCACAGGACTACACTGGCTAGTAATGTGGTAGTGAAATGTAGCCCTGGCCTTTAACCAATAAAGTACTGTTTGCCGTCAAAGCCCTGCAAGTAAAAACAGATTTTCTAAAGGAATGATTAATAAGCTGCCAAGCCCTTGATAAATGTGGTTGTTGTTTTTTTAAAGTGATTTGGCATTTTTCAGCTTCACCAAATCTGTTTACAATGTAAATAGGGTCAGCAAACTTTTCCAGCAGGGGGCCGGTCCACTGTCCCTCAGACCTTGTGGGGGCCAGGCTATATTTTGAAAATAAAAATAAAAATGAACGAATTCCCATGCCCCACAAATAACCCAGAGATGCATTTTCCAATAAAAGCACACATTCTACTCATGTAAAAACACCAGGCAGGCCCCACAAATAACCCAGAGGTGCATTTTCAATAAAAGGACACATTCTACTCATGTAAAAACATGCTGATTCCTGGACCGTCCGCGGGCTGTATTGAGAAGGCAATTGGGCCAGATCCCATGCCTACCCATGGTTTACATCAAAGAAGTCCTCACTCAGATAGAAAGCAGCATGAGAACGACATACGTCTCATAAAACAAAATGAATTTTTTTAATGAAAGAAAGAAAGACGAATCTTTAAAACCATGAATGCACCAACACCTAGAGTAACAAAATGGCTAACGCAAGGTGTTCCAAGGACAGGGCTGAGCTTGCCTGGGATCCACTGGATCCCGAGTCAGACTCACTGCCATCACCCAACGGCATCAGGCCTGGATGACACAGGTTCAAATCTTATCTCTACCATGAGCTTTTTCTCTCTCACTTTCCTGGAATTTGGCTTGGCTGTATAGTTATAAGCAAACATAAACGCTCTTTGGTTTTTGTTTTAAAAAGGACGTAAGTTCAGAGTTTCTTAATCTCCTCTACTTCATTACAAACCTCTAGATTCATGCCCTGTGGCCAGATGGATGTTTACATAAACACAGTTACACTGCAACAGAAGTCCATTTCGAGGTTACATAAAATAAAAGAGCAATTACTGGAAAATGGAACTTTTTAATTAAATGTATTTGAAAGAAGTAGGGATTAATGATTTTAAAGCAGGAGAGTATTTAATGCTTACAGCCATGAATCATCCCCACCAAAGCTGCAATCCTACTGTTTGTCAGTAGTGTTTTCCAGTACTGATATGCCTTGTACTGGACCACCTTTGCAAGCTGGCAGCCAAGAGCACCCTTCTGGTGGAAACACCATTTGCTGATCTCACTCCTATATTATGCTTACAACAATAATATCAATACAGTTCTTCAATCCAAAACTAAAAACCTTGTGGGGGAAAAATTATTATTTGAATGCACATGACAATGAATGCAGTATGTGGGTTTCCCCAAGCATCAGATTGTTTATTTTACATTTCAGACTATTTTTAAGAAATTAATGTGTGATTTGTAGGTGCACACCTCTGCAAAAAACCCTGCCCTATGAAAACTGAGAGCTGCACATCTTAACGGCCTTCTATGACCTCATAACAAAGCCAGAGGATATTTCATTTTTGCTTGTTTTGCACAATCTAATAGGCTGGGTTCCGTACACTTCTAAAAGACACTCCAATCTAGAAGAAAAAAATATTGGTTTATAGCCTGGAAGAGGATATTTTAACATGCAGGCCTTTCCTTAATGCACAGTGCAGAAGGAAACTCCGCTACAGACATCCAAACAGAATGGACATTTATTTTTCTGCTTAGAATTTCAGGCAGAGACTGAAGCTGCTACTGAATACTTTATTGGACCACATATTCCTGTACAGCAGTCTGGATGAACTCTGCACCCCCCCACCCCCCGTCATCGCTAAATCCAGGGGGAACTGGCAGGCAAAAGAATTAGCTAGACAGAAAGAGGAGGATTCCAAGTGACTATGGCTCTCTCTCTCTCTCTCCTGCTACCTTTCTCTTCCACTGAATCATATCAGATATATGAATACAAACTTGCCCCCGATACAATCCCTGCCTGACGAAGAAGAAGTAGTAGTAGAAGGATTTAGTGCAGGGGATCGGGTGAGAAGCCCAAGTAAAAATGTATTGCGAGGGTTGTTTATTAAAGATTTCCCCGGACCCACTTCCGGTTATCGTAGGAGGATGAAATTACACATGTATAATGCTACATCTCTCCGTAGGTAACGTGGTAATTTGTAGCTCTGCACTCCTAACAGTTTCTCTGTTACTGGTACTAATGTGGAGTAACGTCTGATAATGGAACCAGTTGAATGCAGAGTGGTCTTCAGGTTCCTGTACTTGAAAGGGCGCACACCAAGGGAGACGTTCATCTCATTGAACTTATGGGGAAGATGTCTTATTGTTTGACGTAGTCAAGCACTGGCATCGTCAGTTCAAGTGTGGTCAGACTTTGGTGGAACGGCTCCCATTCCTGGGTGACCACAGCAAGTGGAGGGCGCCATTTTGGAGGATCACCGCATAACCATTTGCCAACTAGCTGCAGATGTCAAGATCAGTGTGGGCTCTGCAGAAAAAATCATTCATGATCATTTGCATACGAGAAAGGTGTCCACACCATGGGTTCCCTGGCTGTTGACGCCTTTCCAGAAGTAGGAACGAGTCACATGCTCATGGGCTCTTTTGGTCATGTGTTATGAAAACCATGATGACTTCTTTGCCAGACTAATTACTCAGGAGGAAACATGGGTCCATCATGAGACTAAATCCCAGAGGCGCTTTGCCTCACCACCTCCAAAGAAGGCACATGTCCAACCATCAGTGGGCAAAGTCATGATCACGATCTTTTGGGACCAGCGCAGAGTAGTGATGATGGATTTCCTGGCAAAGGGTACCACAATTACCGGGACATACTACGCTTCACAGCTGCAGAAATTGTAGAAGGCCATCACAGTTGAAAGGTGTGGTATACTGACCAAAGGTGTCTGCCTCCTGCAGTATAACGCCCCGGTTCACAGCTCGCATGATGCTCAGACAAAAGCGCGGTCCTGTAGCTATGAAATCCTTCTTCACCCCCTTATTTTCCCAACAATTGGACTGCCAACTCTTTCCAACCATGACGTTGGGCAAGCTTTTTCCAGATGATGAAATGCTGATTTCTGAGGTCAAATCATGGTTTCTGACGCAACCTGTGGATTTTTGCAGACAGGGTCTCCACAGCTGCATAAAGTGATGGAAGAAGTGTGTGACTCTTTCTGGTAGCTATGTAGAGAAGGACTAATAACTGTGCCCAGTTTCGTTTGTCTCAGTCCACGGGAAGTACGTCAGGGGAAATCTTTAATGAACGCTCCTCGTAGTGATGGGTTTGTGCTGTTAGGGAGAGCAAAGCCTGCTGGTTCAACATTCCCTGGTCAATCTGGAATACAGCCTTGAGGTACTCCTAAAAACACTGCTGCATCAGAGGACCAGAAGCAGGTGAGACTACGGCTCCTCCTCAACCGATTCAGAGCTACTGGTTTATGTTGTTGTTGTTTAGTCGTGTCCGACTCTTCGTGACCCCATGGACCAGAGCACGCCAGGCGCTCCTGTCTTCCACTGCCTCCCGCATTTTGGTCAAACTCATGCTGGTAGCTTCGAGAACACTGTCCAACCATCTCATCCTCTGTTGTCCCCTTCTCCTTGTGCCCTCCATCTTTCCCAACATCAGGGTCTTCTCCAGGGAGTCTTCTCTTCTCATGAGGTGGCCAAAGTATTGGAGTCTCAGCTTCAGGATCTGTCCTTCCAGTGAGTACTCAGGTTTATAACCCTGGTTTATAACTCGGTACAGTGGCGTTTAATCACTCCCTCTGCTTCTGTTGTCTCTGCCTGGCAGCGGTGACTGCTTAAGTAGGGGCACTGTACTTTCCAGAGTGTTTGGTCTAGCATCAGATCTTGCAGTTTATCTACCATTACAGCCCCTTCCTTCAATTCCAGTGGATGAATCTGGGTGGCGGTTAGGCATTGGAGTATTCGGTTGGAGGGGAAGGGAGGTGGCGGCCATCACCTACCCCTCCTATTTCAAGGGTAATCCATTAAAGGAATCTGGGGTGTGTGTCCTTTGTCCGAAGCCCAGACAGGGGCAAGGACCATACCACGACCCCTATTGGTGACCCTAGGGGAATTCCTAGTTGATGTGCATCAACAAGGCTCCCTCTATCAGGGTTAACCCTTACTAGACTCCCGGCAGGCGGGCAGGAGTCAGATATGGTCATTGGTTCCAATGCCTAAGCCAATACCACTCACATTCTGTAATCAATAAAGTTGTGGCCTTTTTCAGCCCATTAACCTATATTCTGGTGTCAAGTGTCTTTATTCTACAATGGGGGAGGGTTCAGGACCTTGCCACGCAAACCACACCTATGCACATCAAATCACCATTATCACTCACCAGGAAGACACACCAGGAAGTTAACTATAACTTCCTTCTCTTTTATGAGTCAATAAAGACACGAATTCATTGTTACATGAAGTAGAGGATCAGGTTTGGTTCTTGCAGCATGGAAAAACAAGACCGTTTCCCCTGAAGTTAGCAGACTGCTTTCCCCCCGTCCAGATATGTTAGTTTGATGAATGCTATGTTCTGACCCTGGGCAGAGAGCTAGCCGAGAGGATGGACAAATTCCCTGAAGTACTTCAAGATTGGTTGTTGAACCAGAAGAACATGCAAAGCCCAAGTCTGCAGGTGTAGCTCAATTTATCTTCTCTGATACTCCCTTACAGGCTGGGGGGAAAGAACTTATCAGTGAAATACAGTGTGTGACAGAAGGAGGGGGGGGGGAGGAATTCAGCAATAACTGATAGTCAGAAAGTGACAGAAGAGATTCATTGTAAGTATGTACAAAGTGACGGCCACTGGAACAAAATGTGCATTTCACACATATACTATGATGAGAATCTGAACATGAGGTAAATAAACAGAAAAGAGATCTTGGGTTCAGGGGTATTAAATATATATATATATATATATATATATATATATGCTTTCGTAGATTTTCACGGGTACAGGAATGCAGGTTTTGGTGTCCTCGGGTGTCTTCCCGTGTAAAAGTTGGGGTGTCTAGGCGACGTTTCGACGAGGTCTCACTCGTCATCTTCAGGCTGGTGCTTTCGGCTTCTTGTTACTGGAACAGAGCAGGATCTCAGTGTTTGAGTTCCTATAAATACTGTTGAGGAGGTGTGGTGTATAGCCTCCAATGTTCTGGGCAGAGAGGAGGTTCCCAGGCTAGTGTGCCTTTTCTTCTTTTGTTCCTTAATTACTTGAGGGATATCTTGAGTGATTTCTTGAGTGATTTCCTGAATCCCACTTAGGTGGGTCATTAGGTGTGGATTAGTTGCTAAAGCCTTCGTGTCTTGAACTCTTGAACTTTGTGAAGAGTTTTTCTGAGAAGATGGCTGTACTGCACTTGGTTGTGCTCTGGCTTGGCTTCGTGTATAGGGGCGAGCTGTGGTTTTGTGGCCTGTGCCAGCCAGATCTGTGTAGGGATTGCAGGGGGGTGCAGCATCCGGAGGTGCCACCCTGGTTTGGCTACTGGATGGTGTCTGTAATTTATCTGTGGAGAGGGTCTGGGTTTGGGTCTGGTGTGGTTGATTGGTGATGGCGTTCTGTGTGCCTCTGGATCTGGTGTCAGATTTTGTGGGGAGGGCTAATTTCCAGATGTCTGGCAAGCGGGATGTGTCGTCACGCTTGTTCATGTTGTGAGGGTGTTTCTCTATCTCGATGGCTTCCATGATTATTCTCTTGTGGTGATGTTCCATGTTAAAGAGCAATTTGGAATCTGCAAAATTAATTTCGTGTCCTGTTTCTTTCATGTGTTGGAAAAGAGAGGAAGTTTTTTCTTCTTTTTTGACGGCATTCTTGTGTTCTGCGATCCGTGCATTTATTCGTCTGTTTGTTTGTCCAATGTACGTGGCTGGGCAGACTTTGCAGGGTATTTCATAGACCCCTTGGTTTTCCAACTGAATTTTATCCTTGGGGTTTCTGAGGATATTGGCTATTTTTTGGTTGGTGCAAAAGGCTGTTTTGATATTGTGTTTATGGAGGATTTTGCTAATTTTATCTGTAGTGCCCTTGATATAAGGAAGGAGGGCTATGCCATTGTTTTCTTCTGTGTCTTGGTTTTTGGGGGGTGTTTCTTTTTGGATTAGCTTCGTAACCCTGTTTTGCTGGTATCCATTGGCAATTAACACATTTGAGAGATTCTGTAACTCAGTTGTCAAGTGGTCTTCGTCAGCCAGGCGTTTGGTTCTGGAGATGAGAGTCTTGGCTACGGAGTTTATTTGTGCAGGGTGGTGGTGTGATTGTGCATGTAAGTAGCGGTTGGTGTGTGTTTTTTTCCGGTAGATAGTGTGTCCTAGGGAGCCATCAGGTTTTTTGTAGATTAGGACGTCAAGGAAGGGAAGTTGGTTGTTGGCTTCTATTTCCATAGTGAATTGTATTTTGGGGTGTAGGCTGTTGAGATGTGTGAGGAAGCTATCCAGTTTTTCCTTCCCGTGTGGCCAAATTACAAAGGTGTCGTCAACATATCTGAGCCAAAGTTTGGGTTTGTGTTCTGACTTGTCTAAAGCATTGGTTTCAAAGTGTTCCATGTACAGGTTAGCGATGACCGGTGAGAGGGGTGATCCCATAGGTGCTCCTTCTATCTGTTTGTATCTTTGTCCATTGTGGATGAAGTACGTGTTGGTTAGGCAGTGGTTGGTCAGGTCCAAGATGTATTCGGGGGGATTGTATTTGTTTTGAATGGCTGTCAAGGCTTCATTAATGGGCACTTGTGTGAAGCCATCGAGATAGAGAAACACCCTCACAACATGAACAAGCGTGACGACACATCCCGCTTGCCAGACATCTGGAAATTAGCCCTCCCCACAAAATCTGACACCAGATCCAGAGGCACACAGAACGCCATCACCAATCAACCACACCAGACCCAAACCCAGACCCTCTCCACAGATAAATTACAGACACCATCCAGTAGCCAAACCAGGGTGGCACCTCCGGATGCTGCACCCCCCTGCAATCCCTACACAGATCTGGCTGGCACAGGCCACAAAACCACAGCTCGCCCCTATACACGAAGCCAAGCCAGAGCACAACCAAGTGCAGTACAGCCATCTTCTCAGAAAAACTCTTCACAAAGTTCAAGAGTTCAAGACACGAAGGCTTTAGCAACTAATCCACACCTAATGACCCACCTAAGTGGGATTCAGGAAATCACTCAAGAAATCACTCAAGATATCCCTCAAGTAATTAAGGAACAAAAGAAGAAAAGGCACACTAGCCTGGGAACCTCCTCTCTGCCCAGAACATTGGAGGCTATACACCACACCTCCTCAACAGTATTTATAGGAACTCAAACACTGAGATCCTGCTCTGTTCCAGTAACAAGAAGCCGAAAGCACCAGCCTGAAGATGACGAGTGAGACCTCGTCGAAACGTCGCCTAGACACCCCAACTTTTACACGGGAAGACACCCGAGGACACCAAAACCTGCATATATATATATATATATATATATTCCCTTTTTATTTTTAATTCTATTCTTTGTATATTGTATTGTTGTTTTATTGCTATGGTCGATGGCTGACACAAATAAAGATTCATTCATTCATTCATTCCCTGTAACTTGCTGTTATTTTTATTGATTATACTCTAGAAATTATTTATTGTAACTGTTAAGTGTGAATTTCTGTTTAAATATTATTTGCTGATATTTAATCTTATCGTGTACTATTATATTCTAATGGGTTATTGAATATTACCTTATTTGAAATAAGCTGTTTATTTAAAAGTTACAGTTTTATTATGACATTTTTTGGAATGGAACAGGTTGTTATAAGTTGCGTGATCTTTCCTGTTTCTTCAGCTTGTGAACTGCCTTGTGTAATATCGAAAGGTGGTATATAAATTAAGGACAATGGTGACTTAAGATGACTGGTGAGGGACCATCATGTCTTGCTTTTCTCAAAGCCAGATTCATACAGGAGTTCAGGCTACACTTGAGTAGGACCCTGGCAGAGAGACACATGCCCGACTGGCATATTTTCTCCCTCCTGGTTGATTGTTTGGGAGCTTCATAAGCTTTCTTCAGTCCGAACATCACAGCGACGGATGCCAACCGACACCGGCACACTTAGGGATCCGCAGAGTTTGCACAGCATTGTGTGACAGACCTCAGCAACCCAGCATTTTGGCTAATCTACTTTATTTACATATAAACACACATGGAGCACTGCAACATGGCTCCCTCTCTCTCTAGCATCAGACAGCAAAGAGAAAAAGAATAAAGGGCAATAGTCCCACTTCACGGAACACAGTAACACAAACATCCTGTCTCCATCACTTCCCACTCCGTGGAGTCAAAACATACACCGTCATGTGAAAGACAACAATCCTATGACTGCAGTCATGGAACAGGAATTCTAACAAGTTGGTGGGCCAAACTATGGTTTACCAGGACTGCAGCTCACAGCTGCTTTGTGGTCCTGTTGACTCTTGTGCCATACTGAACTAAGCTAAGGTAGGGCTTAGTGTGTTATCCAAACTCAGAATTTGGGTTAAGCTCCCTCCTCACTAACTATGAGCTTCAGCTCCTTTCTGTAGGGGCTATGCTATATGTCTACGGAGGGCGGAGGACCACACAGAGATGGAATGGGATGGAGCATCGTGGAATAGTCGAAGGAGCACTCCGTGCTGCAACATTTGGCTGCAGGTCACCCTTGCATATCCCAAATAAATAAATAAAGGACCAGATGAGCAACCTGGGAGTCATTTTGGACTCACAGCTGTCTATGGAGGCGCAGGTCAATTCTGTGTTTATGGTAGCTGTTTATCAGCTCCATCTGGTACGCAGGCTGAGACCCTATCTGCCCGCGGACTGTCTCGCCAGAGTGGTGCATGCTCTGGTTATCTCCCGCTTGGACTACTGCAATGCACTCTCCGTGGGGCTACCTTTAAAGGTGACCCGGAAACTACAACTAATCCAGAATGCGGCAGCTAGACTGGTGACTGGGAGTGGCTGCCGAGACCACATAACACCGGTCTTGAAAGACCTACATTGGCTCCCAGTACGTTTCCGAGCACAATTCAAAGTGTTGGTGTTGACCTTGAAAGCCCTAAACGGCCTCGGTCCAGTATACTTGAAGGAACATCTCCACCCCCATTGTTCTGCCCAGACACTGAGGTCCAGCGCCGAGGACCTTCTGGCGTTTCCTTGCTGCAAGAAGCCAAGTTACAGGGAACCAGGCAGAGGGCCTTCTCAGTAGTGGCATCCGCCCTGTGGAACGCCCTCCCACCAGATGTAAAGAGAAGAACAACTACCAGACTTTTAGAAGACATCTGAAGGCAGCCCTCTTTAGGGAAGCTTTTAATGTTTAACAGACTACTGTATTTTAATACTTTGTTGGAAGCCACCCAGAGTGGCTGGGGAAACCTAGCCAGATGGGTGGGGTATAAATAATAAATTATTATTATTATTATTATTATTATTATTATTATTACATTAAAAACTAAAATTATACCTAGGGTGATTGAAATGTTAAGAAGAAGCTGGCTTGACATTTGTGGCTTCTTGGCTCTGAAAAGAGCTGAATTATGTGGAATGCAGTAGGGTGATATGGGTTAGACATGTTAGACATCAGAAATGACCCAGAGCCTTACATCAGCTTAGGTTGCCAATCTCTGAGATTTATGGGAGAAGGAAAATGGAGAGAGGGGGTGTCTCCCCTAGCGGACTGGGTGGAAACTAGAGACCCTCAGTGGACACAGGGAATGGCACCTGATGGATCATCATCATCAGCATAGCCCGGCTATAACTGGAAGCTGAAGAATGGATGCAGCAGGCATGGGGGAAGAGCTAAGAGCAAAAACTCTCACCAGTCCTGGAGAACTTGCAAAGGCTAAAACCTGGGAACACCAGGAGAAACACCCAGACCTGGCAGACCTAGGTTTTACATGTTTGCTTGAGTGCTTTATTAAAGATTTTTCCATGCAACTACAGTGGTGCCTCGCAAGACGAAAAGAATCCGTTCCGTGAGTCTCTTCGTCTAGCGGTTTTTTCGTCTTGCGAAGCAAGCCCATTAGCGGATTAGCAGATTAGCGCTATTAGCGGTTTAGCGGCTATTAGCGGCTATTAAAGGCTTAAGGGATTAGCGGATTAGCTGCTAAAAGGCAATTAGCAGCTTAGTGCCTTAGAAAAAGGGGGCAGGAAGCGGGGGAAAAAACCCCCAGGAATCGCAAGACATTTTCGTCTTGCGAAGCAAGCCCATAGAGAAATTCGTCCTGCGAAGCACCTCCAAAACGGAAAACCCTTTCGTCTAGCGGGTTTTCCGTCTCGCGAGGCATTCGTCTTGCGGGCCACCACTGTACTGATCAGGACTAACCATCCCTTGTTTTTAAGATACAATAAAATCGGTCTAAGATGGGATGGCTTTAGGAGTTACTTAATGTCCCTCATACATATTTTATGTGAAACAGTCTGATCTGCAACAGAAAAAGAGGCTGTGGACCGTTAATTAAAGCAGCCCTCTACGCTCTCTTTCTGCTCTTAAATCTGTTTTCTTGGTCTAGATGAGTTACATTTCCCACCCACCCCACTCGCAGTAACAATTCTGTTTTCTTCTTCACGAATCCTGAAAGCTCCTATTCATTGCTTTGGGCTCACCACAGAGCCAGAAATCTATGACTAAATTGAAATAATGTTTACCTTGCTACAAAAAATAAAATAAAATGCATAATAAAAACAACTTTTCTTTTGCCTGCATGCGGTATGGCATTTCCACAGTGAGAAAATAGCTCAAGGGAGTGGTGAAATTAATTTCAAGAAATTGGATTTTTGTGGGTACAAAAGACTTCAGAGTGAATGACTAACTGTGGGGACATTGGGATAAGAGGAAATATTCTCATTGACTTCAACAGAAGCCGGGCTGAACTCTATTAATAAAATTTAACTTCAAATGTTGCAATACTGAAGCAGTCATAGCCTCAGAAAAAGAGGAAAATTGAAGAATTTCAGAAGGCCAGTTTCAAATATACAGTGGTACCTTGGTTCTCAAACAACTTGGAACCTAAACACTGCAAACCAGGAAGTGAGTGTTCCAGTTTGCAAACTTTTTTCAGAAGCCGAACGTGCTGCGTTTTGAGTGCCACACTTCCGTTTTGAGTGTTACACTGAAGTCTGTCTGCTTTTGCTATTTATTTTGTGGTTTTGTCTTTGCGGCTTTTTTGTTTTCTTTTTGTGACTGTGTGGAACCCAGTTCAGCTACTGATTGATTGATTGTGTGATTGCAGTACATTGTTTATTGCTTTCATTTTATGGATCAATGGTCTCATTAGATAGTAAAATTCATGTTAAATTGCTGTTTTAGGGGTTGTTTTTCAAAGTCTGGAATGGATTGATCCATTTTGCATTACTTTCTATGGGAAATTGCCCCTTGGTTTTGGAACGCATTGGTTTTGGAATGGTCTTCCAGAACGGATTAATTTTGAGAACCAAGGCACGACTGTTCTTCCAGTGCTTTGCGCCTAATGCTATTTGGACAACATTCTATGTCAAGGGTCAGCAACCTTTTTCAGCCGTGGGCCGGTCCACCGTCCCTCAATAATCCACAAATAATCCAGAGATGCATTTTCAATCAAAGGACACATTCTACTCATGTAAAAGCATGCTGATTCCTGGACCGTCCAAGGGCTGGATTGAGAAGGCGATGGGGCCGCATCTGGCCCACGGGCCTTAGGTTGCCTACCCCTGCTCTAGGTTTATCTACTCCACATGTGAGAGGGCTGGTGCTGCAGAACTGAGGATGCAATAAGTTGCTAAGAATCCTGAGCTGCTAGAATGGAGTGTTCCACTTTAGACTGTTGGTGAGTGATCATAGATCTATAAATGGAAAACCAGCACATCAGGGAGCAGCCTTGGGTGGAAGCACTCTTATTCATATGACAGGTTGTTGTTTTTTTTTAATTGGCAATGAGGTCCCCCTTCAAAAAAATGTAGCAAAGAAATCAAAAGCAGCGCCCCAACCAGCTGCTTGAAGAGGGGCAGTTGATGCCACTACTTTAGGATTCTACTATAGGATTCAGTCCCATGTTTTCGTTTAGCTTTAGTTTTTTAATCAATATGCTACTCTAGTTAGCACACCAGAAAAAAACACACCACCCAATTCTTTGGTAAAATATATTTAAATCTTGATTGTTTCCATATTAGGTTTCGGGTGCAACACTGAGCTATTCAGCACTTCTTACAAAGTTTACACTGCAAGTGGAAATTTAAGCATGCAGTCTGAAGCGCTACAGTCCTTGCTGCCTCCTCAGGATTCTGTGTGTCTCCTCATTTGGTGATACATACTGCAGACGGAGTCTAGGCCCCTGCCAGTTGGGCCGCTGGGGCAGGTAAATGTTTCACTGCTGCAGAAGGTGGAAGCACGGCCTTGAATACCAAACTCCAAAATCAATTTAATTTGCATAAACCGCCAGCGATGTTCGTGTGGGAATTTCTCCAGCTCAGAGTGAAAGCAATCCCTTACATACGGCACAAGGGGACAAAACTGTTCTGGCTGCCTCTTGTGTGCTGACCCTCTCCCTATCTGCGCTGGGGGGTGGGGGTGGGAAGGGTTGAATTCCCCCTTCTACTCCACTATAGTCCTAGCTCAGATAGCCCTCCCACCCCCCTTATTTTTTAAAGAAAAGAGACATGACCAGTTCTAATTATAATCCAATTATAACCAGCGAAAACACATTTAATGTAATGTATAGAGCAGGGGTCAGCAACATGCAGCCCATGGGCCGAATCTGGCCCACGAGGACTGTTTTGCTGGCCCACGAGCTTCACCAGAACCGAGCCGCCCACTCAGCAAGTCCCCTACGTGCTGTGCTAAACCAGCGCAGGGACACACCAAGCAGCGCCAAAAATTGCATCTGCACACACGCAGATACCAGAAATCACTTCTGTGCATGCCTAGACACCAAAAGTCGCTTCTGCGCAGGTGCTATTTTCGGTGTCTGGGCATACGCAGAAGCGATTTCCGGTGTTGTGCTGCGCTGGCCCGGCCCACGGATTATCTCCGTGGGAGTGATCTGGCCCATGGCCGGTAAGCCTTGCTGACCCCTGGTATAGAAGCAGAACTAGCGGGACACCCATGATTTCAAAGTAATTTATCAAGACGCTTAAAAGGGGGTCTAATTCTCTAGTGGAAATGCAAACTTGAGCTTGAAATGTACCTCTATAGGCTAAAGGTGGATGGATCGTGGAGTGAGTGTATACGGGGCTTTTTAAAAAGAGTAATTATACGTGGATACATTCAGTCATGTTCATCTGTCCACCTGCAGAACTGATTTAACTCCTCAGTGAGAATAAGACATGGCGTAACACAGGGGTTGCCAACCTAGATGGCAGCTGGGGGAAAAGTCTCATTAAACATCCTATCAAAAACCCACAATACACGGCTGGTTCTTCCTGCTCAGTACCTGTTTGCACTGGCCCAGTCTCTGCTACATAGACCCTGCCTCCTTAAACATTAAATATGTCAATTGGCGGAGAGTAATGGGCTACCTAATCAGGGACACGGGTGGCGCTGTGGGTAAATGCCTCAGCGCCTAGGGCTTGCCGATCGAAAGGTCTGCGGTTCGAATCCCTGCGGCAGGGTGCGCTCCCGTTGCTCGGTCCCAGCGCCTGCCAACCTAGCAGTTCGAAAGCACTCCCGGGTGCAAGTAGATAAATAGGGACCGCTTACTAGTGGGAAGGTAAACGGCGTTTCCGTGTGCGGCTCTGGCTCGCCAGAGCAGCGATGTCACACTGGCCACGTGACCCGGAAGTGTCTCCGGACAGCGCTGGCCCCCGGCCTCTTGAGTGAGATGGGCGCACAACCCTAGAGTCTGTCAAGACTGGCCCATATGGACAGGGGTACCTTTACCTTTAATGGGCTACCTAAGGATACCTAATGAGTTTTAAGCTGAAGTAAGATTTGAAGTAGGGGACTTCCTGGCTCAAACCTCACCACCTTAACCTTCCTGCACCAGAAAGTCCAAACTTCACCTGATTACCATAAACATGAAAATAAAATGAGGAATTCTATCAATCATACTGCCCTGAATCTAGAGAAAAATGTGGGATTTGTGCCAGTCCTAGAGAAACTGAGCCTTACATAAAATATTCTAACAGTGCAATCCTATGAAGAAAGTTCCTGAGGATTGAAACCTAAGAGTTTGTTGTTCTGATTTATGCTCTTCTCTAAAATAAATTTGGTGCTATCTTAAACATGGATCCATAGTAACAGTAAAGCAGACCTTTCTCACAATTTTGTTGCCTTTGAATTTTTTTTTTAATGGAGTGTGTGGGGACAGAAATTGCACCTTCTTATTCTCTTGGTTGCTTCTATTGAATGCTTCAGAGATTCTTTTCATCTGTAGTTTCAGTGTCATCCTCTTTAATTTTGACCTCCAGAGTTCACCTTTAATCAGCTTGGGTTCTCCTACACAATATACCTTGTCTTGGGGGCCAACTTAAACCAAGACCTCTGCACCCTTCAGAATATCCTGCCTATCAAAGCCTGCCTCAGAAATGGCAATAGATTTCATTCCTGCTTGTGTTGTGTATCCTTAATGCCCTTAACAAACAGCTTTATTTCTGCTGTAGCAATTCTACCTCTTGGAATTATATTTTTTTGCCAGCATAGCTTCCCAACTACACTGGTGTCAAAAAAGCAGGAAAGATCATTCGTGGAGTCATCACTGTAAAAACCCCAAACCCAAATCCTATCAATTTCCAAACCCTTTCCATTGATTTGCTCCAAGCTATCTCATTCCCATGGACTGCAAGAAGATCAAACCTATCCATTCTGAAGGAAATCAACCCTGAGTGCTCAACTGGAAGGACAGATCCTGAAGCTGAGGCTCCAATACATTGGCCACCTCATGAGAAGAGAAGACTGCCTGGAAAAGACCCTGATGTTGGGAAAGATGGAGGGCACAAGGAGAAGGGGATGACAGAGGACGAGATGGTTGGACAGTGTTCTCAAAGCTACCAGCATGAGTTTGACCAAACTGCGGGAGGCAGTGGAAGACAGGAGTGCCTGGCGTGCTCTGGTCCATGGGGTCACAAAGAGTCGGACACGACTAAATGACTAAACAACAACAATCTCATTCTCCCTCTAGCTCAGGTTCTCCCTTAGAAATATATATGAATTAACTTTCTTACGTTTTGGGCTCTGAATTTTTTTGGGGGTACTATCTACAACCTAGATAACCCATCTTAGATGCATCTGTTTAGTCACACCCTGCCTAAGCAACAGACTGTCACAAACCCTGACTGCACCTAACTAGATCAGATACAGCTGGATGTATACACAGCTGGGCTGCAAAAGCAGCCTGAGGAGGACAACTCAGCCTTCACCTGCACAGAAGGCAAGGGGTGCGGTGCTGGAGGAGAAGCAAGAAGCAGCAGCTGCAAACTCTGGAACAACGAAGAAGGAATAACATCAACACAACTTCAGAGCAGCAAAGAACACGAAGAGGCAGATTTAAAGTGAGGACGGTTAAAATAGAGGACTGGAAATAGAACAACCACATAGTTCTGGACACTGAAGAAACCCTGAGGAGATGGAACCTTGTCCAGAAAATTTCGGATAGAGATAAAATCTGTACAATTAAGCTTCTCAAGAACCTTACAATGACAAGAGCCTCAGACCTCCTTAACAAAGAAGAATTTTGAGAAAACCTTGGGGCTCTGAAGGAATATTGCCAAAACCTTCAGGGGCTACAGACTAGGAACATTGCTTTCTCCTAGGAGTGGGCTCAAACAGCCACCCCCAATTCACCACCACTCATTGTGCAAATGGCAAAACGGGGAGGCTAGTTTTTTGTTTATGGGGCAGCAGGTGGTTCTGCTGACACCTGAAATGACTTTCAAAATGGTTTTAGGGGCTTAGTCCATTGCTTGGACTACTGCAATGTGCTCTACGTGGGGCTACCTTTGAAGGTGACCTGGAAACTACAACTAATACATAATGCAGCAGCTAGACTGGTGACTGGGGGCGGCTGCCGAGACCACATAACACAGGTCTTGAAAGACCTACATAGGCTCCCAGTACGTTTCCGAGCACAATTCAAGGTGTTGACCTTTAAAGCCCTAAACAGCCTCGGCCCAGTATACCTGAAGGAGCGTCTCCACCCCCATCGTTCTGCCTGGACGCTGAGGTCCAGCGCCAAGGGCCTTCTGGTGATTCCCTCATTGCGAGAAGCAAAGCTACAGGGAACCAGGCAGAGGGCCTTCTCGGTAGTGGCGCCCTCCTTGTGGAACGCCCTCCCATCAGATGTCAAAGAGATAAGCAACTACCTGACATTCAGAAGACCTCTTAAGGCAGCCCTGTTCAGGGAAGTTTTTAATGTATGACATATTAGTGTCTTTTTGGTCTTATGGAAGCCGCCCAGAGTGGCTGGGGAAACACAGCCAGATAGGCGGGGTACAAATAATAAATTATTATTATTATTATTATTATTATTATTATTATTATTATTATTATTTTGTGTCCCCACCCCCTTTCTGTAAATAATGCTTGCTTCTTCATTTATTTCTGCATCCTATGATTAGGTGAATGGGGTTCCCAGTTAAAAGAATATGATGTCCACGGAGCACCTCATATTTTAGAAATTATGCACAACCCCAAATAAAAATTTTAATGCTCCCAGATATAATTGTCTCAAAAATAGTGTACACAACTGTATTGTAGATACAGAATGAAGGCTATAGTCTACACTTGCTTAACAGTTCCCTATGGCAACCAAAGTTTATCTCCTATTGCTTTTGCGGTTGGCTGCCTCTGCTTCTGCATAGTTAACTACTTTAGGCTTGGAGAATAAAAATGATTTGTTCTGGCCATCAGTGGAATTTTTCTTAAGGATTATGACCAACATTTGCAATATGCAATATGCAGTGAAAGAAAATTTGATGCCTTTTATTTGCATAAATTTAAAAACCTATTTAAAAGCATATTAAACAATGTTAACAAGTCAAAAATATTTGACTAAAATAATGTGAAGTGCTGACTTTTAAAATCGCTTCTGTGCAGGATATAGCTTTGTGTATGTCAATTGAGGAGACTGTTTGCTTCCAAGTACATAAAATGAAATCGCTGCCTCCCCTGCCCCCAAAATATATACAACTACCTTAACCCCAGTCCTCCAAATTCACTATCTGTTCCCCTCCATGTTTATGTAGCCCTGTGTCAGGGAACCAGAGGCTCTCCAGCTGTTGCTGAACAAAGACTCCCATCATCCCTGATCAATGATCGTGCTGGGTAGGTCTGATGGAAGTTGCTAGAATCCCAGAAATTGCCCACCCCTGCCGTTATATAAATGGTATTGCATTTATCTAAGTTTCTGATTACCCAGCCTGTGAGGTCCTTTTGTGACACGGAGACTATTCTAACACTGAGGTCCATCATCTGCTTCTCCCCTAGATAGGTCATCCCCTAGATCAGGCATAGGCAAACTCGGCCCTCCAGATGTTTTGGGACTACAACTCCCATCATCCCTACATAACAGGACCAGTGGTCAGGGATGATGGGAGTTGTAGTCCCAAAACATCTGGAGTTTGCCTATGCCTGCCCTAGATACACACCCACATTGAATAAGGTCTTGCCCCCTGCTATGTTCCAAGGGACGCGGGTGGCGCTGTGGGTAAAACCTCAGCGCCTAGGACTTGCCGATCGCATGGTCGGCGGTTCGAATCCCTTCGATGGGGTGTGCTCCCGTCGTTTGGTCCCAGTGCCTGCCAACCTAGCAGTTCGAAAGCACCTCCGGGTGCAAATAGATAAATAGGGACCGCTTACCAGCGGGAAGGTAAACGGCGTTCCGTGTGCTGCGCTGGCTCGCCAGATGCAGCTTGTCACGCTGGCCACGTGACCCGGAAGTGTCTGCGGACAGCGCTGGCTGCCGGCCTATAGAGTGAGATGAGCGCACAACCCTAGAGTCTGGCAAGACTGGCCCAAATGGGCAGGGGTACCTTTACCTTTATGTTCCAAGTCTACATCTAGAATGAACACCTAGTTCAGTCCTCAACTGGGGAAAGTTAGGATTAAAGATGCCTTAAGGTTGCTAATCCCACCCTTCTCTAATTCTTGCTTTCCAGTTTTAATAGGGACATAGAAGGTGACCATGCAAAGCAACTAGAATTGAGTATGGATCGTTAATGCTCATGGAGCTGCACGTGCTGCTAAAATTATGACTTGTCTACTGTACCTTCTCTTTTTTTACAATCTATTTGGCATATCTTAAGACTTTAGCTAATCTGCCATTTTGCATTTGCTTCACAGTATTCTGCACCTGAAGACAATTTGCATTTTAAACCCTGCCACACGAACCCAAAATTGACATTTCGGTATGTACATGGCGAGACCAGAGAAGGGAACATCCTTAGCGTGTAAAAGAGCAACCCTCAGACGCTCTGCAAGGATCAAACTGCAATGGGAGAAAATTCGTTTTTCCACCACCATAAACACATTATAGCCAATGCAGTACAAACTCGGGGAAGGGACCAGAAAGGAGAAATGGTTTTGGAATGGTGTTCCTGCCTTAAGAACTGAGTTTTGCCTTCTCACCATGGCCCTCTTTAGACATAACCAAGCTTAGCATCTGAGTAACCGAGAAAGCGAGGCTAACTCAGCCATAAAGCCCAGCTGAACGTTGCTATGTGGAAGCACTGGGGAGGGTTTTCTCCAGGCTCATCTACACTAATTTTCCTCAGAGTTTTCTAGGCACAAGTCTGCACTTTCCCAGTCCATGCCTGAAGTTTTTTTGGGGGAAGGGGTGGGTGGAGGCAGGGCCGAATTTAGGTTTGGTGAGGCCCTAAGTTACTGAAGGTAATGGGGGCCCTTTATAAGTCGTCTTTTGTCAACAACAAATTGTTGCTGTTGTTTGTGTTGAATATACAGTGGTACCTCGGGTTACATACGCTTCAGGTTACATACACTTCAGGTTACAGACTCCGCTAACCCAGAAATAGTGCTTCAGGTTAAGAACTTTGCTTCAGGATGAGACAGAAATCGTGCTCCGGCGGCGCGGCAGCAGCAGGAGGCCCCATTAGTTAAAGTGGTGCTTCAGGTTAAGAACAGTTTCAGGTTAAGTACGGACCTCCAGAACGAATTAAGTACTTAACCCGAGGTACCACTGTATGTCATACAGTAATTTATGGACCTAATGGGTATCTAAAGCCATTTACACATAACAAATAGGAGCCTACACAACACTGTTTCTGTATGAAGGTTTTATTTTATTTGTTATTTCATCTTATATTTTAGAAATGTACATCCAGGTTTTTCCCCTCTAATTTTTTTGGGGGGCCCCAAGAGAGTGGGGCCCTAATCTATAGCCTGTTTAGCTTATACATAAATCCGGCACTGGGGGAGGGGGCTGCCCTACAACTTTCCTCACAAAAAAACCCTTCTCTTTTAAATATTTCTGCATTGCAGGGGGTTCGACGATAAGATCCTCAAAGTCCCTTCCAATTCTATAAGATCTCTGGTGGCCATTTGTTGCTTATATGATAGGCCAGTCACAAGGAAGGCAAGTCCTGGTGAAACGCCCTCTGCAATCCATGGAAAACCCAAATTGCTGCTTGTTCCAATTCAACATGGAAGAGTGGGTTTTCCTGGGGAAAGCAGTGGGGCAAAGAACCATTACTCGGATATGGACTGTGAAAGTGTGGGCCTGCGTCTAGAAAGCATGGGGCAAAGCATGGATGAAACCCCTCCCTTCTGAGATATACCGTATTTTTCGCTCTGTAAGACGCACCAGACCATAAGACACACCTAGTTTTTGAAGGAGGAAAACAAGAAAAAAAATATTCTGAATCTCAGAAGCCAGAACAGCAAGAGGGATCGCTGCGCAGCAAAAGCAGAAATCCCTCTTGCTGTTCTGGCTTCTGGGATAGCTGTGCAGCCTGCATTCGCTCCATAAGATGCACTCACATTTCCCCTTACTTTTTAGGAGGGAAAAAGTGAGTCTTATACAGCAAAAAATACGATAACTGGCATGGTCTCTTATGAAATTTCAGCACCATCTGAAGATTCAGGTCTTAGTGCCTGAGGCTGTTCACAATTGCTCTAACTATTGGTGGTGTGTTTTGATATCTCCTGCCTTGTTTTTAAGCTCTGTTGTTGCTAATGTTAAAGTTCTCTGTGCGGAATTGCTTTGGAAATCAAGGGCTGGCTTAAGATACTTTTATTTTTTTTAAAAATCAGTTGCACACGATGACGTTGCTCACAGTTGTGGGCAGGGGATGTGGTCGACAACTGGCTTGCTGCACCTTGTGGATAGCATTGATGGTAGCTAGCCAGCTAGCCAGCAGCAGCAGCACACTGTCACAGTGCTAACTGAAGCATCCCCTACCTCCACTGCTGTTTCCTGATGGATTTCAAGACCCAAGCAATTCCTGATGAATTTTCCTCCATCCACAACTGCACTGCATTGCTGGCTGACAGCACTCATAGCAAACCGCTTCCCATACGTGGCTGATAAAATAATAGAGGGGCAGGAGGTCAAGAGCTGGTGTGTGGGTGGATGTGCTAAATATTGATCTGAAATCATCAGCCAGATGTTGAGCTGCAGGTCTCTCTAGACTTATAGTTTTGAAATACTGTTGTGTTTCGCCAAGGAGATGCTTTCTCAGGCAAAGTTAACTAGTGTTTTCATTACTCCCAACCTTCAAGGGACTGCCTTCTTTCTGTTCACTTCTGTTCCATATTTACCTGGCTAGACACGACCCTGGAAGAGGAGCTGAGCAGAACAGATCCCAGGTTCCCCAGGAAACTGGTTTGAAAATGAAGGGAAATTATGGGGCAGGGGCCGTGACAGAACTCACATGGTCTTTAGGCTACAGAAGAGCTTCTGAGGGCTGTGACAGTAACCTTTTCAAAAATTGCTCATGGTAAGCTTACCCTGAGGTAGTTGAGGGTGAAGTTAGTGAGACCCATGCGGGTGATGTTTTTGGACAGCTGTTCCAGCACCTGAGGGTCTTGTGCCTGTAACGGAAAACAAAGAGACAGTCTCATGCTCATGTGAGAAAGAAATGCAACAGTAACATTATAAATCAAGGACATGCTTAAAAAATTGGCAATCCTATCTGAAAGCAAGCTGCCAATTTATAAAAAGCATCCAAGATTTTATACTGAACATTAGACACTAATTCACTGAGAGAAGGAGAGTGCAGTGCCCATTTCATTTCAAACACTGGGTCATTAGCAATGGCACTGCTAAGCTTTTTTGAAAATCATACTTTAGACTAGTCGTTATATCAGGAAACCTTACTAGCATTGTCGTCTCCACACTGGAGTAAAGGGGCTAAAAATGAGAGTAGTGTCTTGTTTTGAGGTCATTTAGTTCTTTTATGACCTCAAAACAAGACACTACTCTAGTTCTTTTATAAGGGATGTGGGTGACGCTGTGGGTTAAACCACAGAGCCTAGGACTTGCTGATCAGAAGGTTGGCGGTTCGAATCCCCGCGACGGGGTGAGCTCCCGTTGCTCGGTCCCTGCTCCTGCCAACCTAGCAGTTCGAAAGCACATCAAAGTGCAAGTAGATAAATAGGTACCGCTTCGGTAGGAAGGTAAATGGCATTTCCGTGCACTGCTCTGGTTTGCCAGAAGCGGCTTAGTCATGCTGGCCACAATGACCCAGAAGCTGTATGCCGGCTCCCTCAGCCAACAAAGCGAGATGAGCGCTGCAACCCCAGAGTCGGTCACAACTGGACCTAATGGTCAGGGGTCCCTTTACCTTTATTAGTTCTTTTATGGTATGGGCAAGGTTTGAACTAGGACTTTCTTGGATCTCAGCTTACTCTGCTGCACAAGAGCAAGGATTTGAATTCCACTGCGGGAATAATTCCCATTCTCCTCAAGGGTTTCTTACACACATTACCTCACAGTAGCATAGCAACTAAGTGTTAGTGAAACAAATGGGGGGGGACCCTACTATAAAAATAGTTACAGCCTTACAAATTTCCAATGGAAAAAAGAAACTCCCTAATTAATATGCTCGAGAGCAAAAGCAAACATGCAGATAACGTTGGGATGCTAGAATTCATCTACTGGTGTAGTATGGTATCACCAGACGCGGGTGGCGCTGTGGGTTAAATAACAGAGCCTAGGACTTGCCGATCAGAAGGTCGGCGGTTCGAATCCCCGTGACGGGGTGAGCTCCCGTTGCTCGGTCCCTGCTCCTGCCAACCTAGCAGATCGAAAGCACGTCAAAGTCCAAGTAGATAAATAGGTACCACTCCGGCGGGAAGGTAAACGGCGTTTCTGTGCGCTGCTCTGGTTCACCAGAAGCAGCTTAGTTATGCTGGCCACATGACCCGGAAGCTGTACGCCGGCTCCCTCGGCCAGTAAAGCGAGATGAGCTCCGCAACCCCAGAGTCGGTCACGACTGGACCTAATGGTCAGGGGTCGCTTTACTTTACTATGGTATCACCAACGGAAAGCATGTGAAATGTGCAGGAAGAGAAAGCAGGAAGCAAACTAAGACTAATCCCTTTTTTGTACAGAGGAGTAACATGGGCCTGGAGCAACAGTTGGGACAATGCTGGCGATACTCTATATGGGTGCTGCAGAGTTCAGAAGGATGCAATTAACCAATGCACTTCAAAACTCTTTCTGACATGTGCTGATGTACCCTTGGAGCCCAGCTGGGCAAAAGGTAACTCATGCAGAGATTGCCGACATCTGTGTAACAAGCAAATAAGGTTCCATCTGCACAACACATTTATAGCGTACCACTTTAAATTAGGGTTACCAGACATCCCCGTTTCCCCCGGGACAGTCCCCGGATTTGCAAATCTGCCCCCCGGGAAACGTGGCAGCGGCAGCCTCAGCAGCCCGGAGCCAGCCTGGTAGCGCAGTTGGCTCTGGCTGGCTTCAGGAGCTGCTCGCTGCTGCCGCCACTGCCAAAGGGGAACCAGGGACATCCAGCGGTACAGATCTCCTGCCCCCTTCCCCCTTTGTTGTGAGAGATTGGGGGAGGCTCAGGAGTTGCGGTGGGCGGCCGTTGCCCAGGAGGGGCGCAAGACGTGTGGTTTCTCTGCCAGGCAAGGCGCAAAGCCCTTCTTTCGAACCCTGTGAAACATAAATGTGCAATTTTATAAAAACTGGACAAATGTGGCAGAGAAAGGGGACAGGAGATTGGGGAAGGTTCGGGACTGTTGCCCAGTTTTTTAAAAAACTGCACATTTATGTTTCAATAGGGTGCACCTTTATACAATATGCATGTGTGCTTGGGCCCAGGGTCTTTTGCCTCACCATCCCCACTCCTGACTCCCTGTTGCTACTCAGATAAAAAAAAAGTGTCCCCAGATTCATTGGGAAAAAAATCTGGTGACCATACTTTAAATAGCTGTGGCTTCCCCAAAGAATTCTGGGGTTTGTAGTCTGTTAACTATTCTCACAATGCTCAGAGTGGTTTGAGAATCAATCCCCCCTTTCCCAGGGAAATATGGGGGTTGTAGCTCTCTGGGGCAAATAGGGGTTGTCCTAACAGTCTCAGCACCCTTAAAAAACTACAGTACCCATGATTCTTTGAGGGAACTGTTTAAAGTGGTACATTTTAAAGGTATGGTGCAGATGGAGCCCCCAAAAATGTAAAAATAAAATAAAATAAAACCCAAGGTGGTGTATTCTTATTCTTTAAAAATAACTTTAATGGATATAAGAATGAAATGTGCCTCCGAATTTAATTCAGAAAGAAAGTGTGCATCAGCTTAAGTTGGGGAGACACTGTCTATTTATTTACATCCACAAATGTTTGTGACACACCAACATAACATCCTTGTTTACAATAACTCTAAGATAACTGGCTCTGACAGCAAATGGTGGGTTTGGATTGTTAGTCAAAATTTAATGGATTGAAAAAAAAGCAATTTTAGCCAATTACTTACATGCATGGCTAAAATACTGCGAGGGACTAACTCTCTGTATTGTCTAATTGTAAAGTGCCAGGTTTTTATTCTCATAAGGTCATCAAATGTAAATTCCAAGATAAGACGTCCTTCTGTGCACACCTAGGAGAAATAAAGAAAAAGAAAGGAAAATAAACAAACACACACACACACTTCTTTGAGGAGCCTCTATAAAACTAAAAGAAACCAAACAAAATACAGTCCTAAGCAAGCTAAATAAATGCCAATATACTTTGTTATTCAGCTTTATTGGGGAAATTGTATCCCCTCTGGAAAAAGGGAGGAATTAAGAATGAACAATTAAAATAGCAGGCTGTGGATTTTATAGCTCTGTGCAATCTAAATCCTATTTTTTGTTTCCCTCCAAAATGGCTGGTGCTGATTAATGGCATAAAGGGCACAATTCTAACCCCCTGGCGCTGATGGTGGGTGGTGGGGTAGCATGATGTGCAGGTTCCTCTCTGCTGGTGGAGAGGAGCATCATGGGGTGAGGAGATGCTGGAGGTGAAATAGTTAAACAGGTTACCCAATCGGAACCCAGGGGGGTGGAGTCAGAGGGACTATAAAACCAGGTCTGGGAGGGGCGAAGGGAGGAGTTCGTTGGGAGTTGGGTGTTTGGTTGGAGGGGGAGTGAATTGGGATAGAGTCTGTGGGTAGGTTGAGTTAGTGTAGCGAAATAAGCTGAGTCAGGAACAGTTAGGGGCTAGGAGACGAGTAAATATCTGAGAGGTGGTTTAGTGAGGGAGAGCAGGTAGTGGAAGTTATAGGTTTGGATAGGCACCCCATGATTGTAACTGACCGATACCGTTTATGAAACCACACGCTTGTTAAATTGCAATAAATAAACGGAAGTTTATGTTCCAATTAACCCTGACTAGACTCAGTATTGTACCAGGTAGGGCCTAGGTGGTGGCAGTGAGAAATAAAGTGGTGGCACAGGGATCAATAGACGGTGAAATGTCCAGGGACCCTGTGTGAGAAATGGGGACTTCACCATGGCAGGTGGGAAGCTGCCCCTGAATTCTTCTCCCACGTTACAATCGGAGCCAGAGGAGAATTTATAGCATACCCGACAGATAATCCTTTTATAGGTCAGATGCCTCATAGCGAGGGATATTGTAAGATGGGCGAACCATGGAACTAATGAGGGGCGAAAGAAGAGCCTGGAGGGACCTGTGGATATAGGAAAGGAATGATGGCACATTTTCTCTCTGTGTCCTGGGCTGGCTTTTCAAAGTGGCTCTAGGGCAGAACCAGCGGCTGATCAGGAACAGGAAGTGGGGAGATTCAGAGAAGGACATACTCAAAGGGAACATTTATTTACTTTGGAGCCCTGACAAATTCTGGAACCTGATTTGGTAATTTAAGAATGGCGTATCTTACAGAAGCACCCCTGTTGTTTGTGGCAATATTTAAAAACGTATTAATTAGTGTAAACCAGGGGTCTCCGACTTCCAAGAGACTGTGATCTACTCCCACTATAAATAAAGTGGGAATGATCTACCCATTGGATTGACCAGAGTTGTTGAGCTTTTTTTAGGGGGAGAGAACAGGATCAACCAGGAGGGACCGCAATCGACTGGTAGATCACGATCGACAGGCCTGGTGTATACCAATCTGGCCATTACAGTGTGTGTGATTTTTTTTTTTTTTAAAAAAAATCTGCATTAAAAGCTGTAGTAGTAATGATGTTGGTGAAGTTTCTGGGAGCGACTTGCCCTAATAGCACAAAGCAGTAGGGCAAGTAGAAGGGTTTCTAGTCACTGTTGGCTGAGCTCCACAGCTACTCCAGAGGGTTGAGAGAGCCACACAGGTCCAAGAGCTGCAGAGATGAGGCAGGATGAAATTTCACATATTTATTTGAAAAAAACAAAGCCAGTCCCTCCAAATCTTTGACTGCAGGTCTCTAGAACATGGGTAGGCAACCTAAGGCCCAATAGCCTTCTAAATCTGGTTCGCAGACGGTCTGGGAATCTGCATGTTTTTACATGAGTAGAATGTGTCCTTTTATTTAAAATGCATCTCTGGGTTATTTGCTGGGCCTGCCTGGTGTTTTCACATGAGTAGAATGTGTGTTTTTATTTAAAATGCATCTCTGGGTTACTTGTGGGGCATAGGAATTTGTTCACCCCCTCCCTTCAAAATACAGTCTGGCCCCCCACAAGGTCTGAGGGACAGTGGACCAGCCCCCTGCTGAAAAAGTTTGCTGACCCCTGCTCTAGAACTAGGGCTGATGTCTGCTATGGCCTATGCCTCAGGAGGGCATCCACTGACAGTCATTGGGTCTTCCTCCTTGAAGTTACACGCCCTCCTTGAGCAAGAAAAGCAAGAGAACCACAAGAAGAACAGTGTGAAGGAGCTGCAACTCCAAGAAATATGAACTGCTTTGTTTCGTTTCGGTCCTTGCTTTTATGTTTTTACTGTGTATTTTTATTCTGCGAACTGCCCTGAGATGCTTGGATGAAGGGCTGTATACAAATATAATATATAAAATAAAATAAAAACAGAAGCGACTTTTATAACAGGAAGGAATCTGTAGCTGCTGCTCATACAGTAAGTAGCTCTCTGCTGTACCCAAAAGCACAGGTCTGCTATTATGGCTACCTTGGAAGAATAAAAGCGTTCTCTTTGGACAGGAGGCAGTGTTCTTCCACTGACAGATCCTGACAGCAAAACCAGGGCTCGCTTGGCTTCAGGTATTTCCCAGAGCTTTTATTTTGCTTGTTCCCAAAGCAATTCTCCTCTACTGTTGTACACTAGGGCTGTTTTTATTTTAATTATTTAACAAATAAAAACCATCCATCTGCAGAAGAGTCGGGATGCATATGACACCCCAAATTAAGATACGATTAAATACCAGCCTAAGCAGAATTATCTTAAATCCCATGTTCATTCTGTCTCCCGATTACCAGGATCCACTTCCTGACCCAGGAAGCAGCACCCCTTAGTTTCCTGCCCCTTGAGTGTCCGGGGGAACTAGCAACTCTATATGATGGCTAGCGTGATCAGATGCTAAGGAGCACAGGGCTCTCGTATATTTAAGAGTTGTTAAAGCAAGGAGACTTTGCTACCAAAGTTTTTCTAGGGTGGAAAAACGTGCCACAATTGTTTGCAATTTTTCTTGTGTATGTGTGTCTGTTTTTCTTCTGTTCTGGGAGTTTCTCGCTGTGGATGCTTGTGGCCAACCATTCAGACCTCTCAGGATGAGGCCTGGATAAGCTGCAGAGTGTGGGTGAAAGTTTTATGTTTCTCAGAAGCCACAGAGGGAGAGACCATTGGCTCAGAGTGGGGCCTTCTACGTGCGAGGGACAGAGGGGCAGGCTACCATACATGAAACAAGGAGAGGGAGGTGTTGCCAAGACCATAGGTTGTTTAATCTGTTTGTTCATCTTGTGTTTGTTTTACCTAGGTATTTGCTTGAATTGAAAATCTGATTCTTGTCATCATAGGTTTGCTTGCTTACCCTGTGACAGAATTGCCAATTTGTTATTTATTGGACCTGTTTATATGAGCTGGGACCCGGGTGGCGCTGTGGGTTAAACCACTGAGCCTAGGGCTTGCAGATCAGAAGGTCGGCAGTTCGAATCCCCACGATGGGGTGAGCTCCCATTGCTCGGTCCCTGCTCCTCCCAACCTAGCAGTTTGAAAGCACATCAAGTGCAAGTAGATAAATAGGTATCGCTCCGGCGGGAAAGTAAACGGCATTTCTGTGCGCTGCTCTGGTTCGCCAGAAGCAGCTTAGTCATGCTGGCCACATGATCTGGAAGCTGTACGTCGGCTCCCTCGGCCAGTAAAGCAAGATGAGCGCTGCAACCCCAGAGTCGGCCACGACTGGACCTAATGGTCAAGGGTCCCTTTACCTTTACCTAATTGTTGTGTATTGTTATGTTTCTCAGTTTGTTTGTTTTTATTACTTTGTCCCCTGCCCTGGGACTGGAAATATTCTATCAAGAGCAAGCTATGAATACTGCAAGTGAATAGTAATAAAATACACAAGAGCAGAGGGTATTTATAAATGAGTGGTGGACACTGGACAAAAGATCTGAGCTTTGATTAACCTTCTAGGACTCAGGAACACACTATGGAATTGATTGGCAGTAGATTCAATAGACAAAGTACTTTTTCATATTATGCATAATTAACTTACAGAATTCACTGCCACAAGATCTGATGGCTTTGTATTGGAGGATAGGTCTATCGACAGCTATATGCCATGACAGCTGGACAGGATTTCCAGGTTTAGAGGCATAGGCATGCCTTTGAGTATACATTTCCTGGTGGCCGAGTGGCCATTCATGGGCTTACTGTCTGGCCATTGGGTGATATTGGACTAGATAACTCAGCAGACCAAATGTACCTTACATAGTTTCACATCAAATATTTAGATGGAAAATTTACTCCCATCGCTTTTGCTCGTAATTCTGATAGATGTTAGTTGCCTAACAGTGACAATTATTGGACATGATGTGAATTTTATTTATACCTACAAATATTATACAGGACATAGCAGGAAATTCATCCCCCCCCCCTCCTCTGACCCTGGTCCTCCCTGACAGTTGAGGAGCCTTTGGAATAGTATAGGATTTTGCACAGGGAGGTGGGATAGGTAAGGAGGAATTGGCTTGGCCCTGTGTAAGAAGCAGCACTTGCATTTTGCACAAAGCCACTGTTAGAAAATGATCCACAATTTCTCCACAGTTTTTCTTTTTAATGGTACATTTGTTTAGTGTCTAAAGTTTCAGTGCAATGGCTGATCTCCCTGTAGCTTGAATACCATTAACATACTGTTTAAAACCTAGAGCTCATGTGCTCAGGGACTTTCCTTTAACGAGACAGTATCTAGGAAAGTGTAAAATGCAATTTTCTGAAAACCTTATAAGGTTTTCCCTCTGTAGTTGTCACCGTGTATACCCTACAAGCCTGTTCAATGAGTTTCTCTTGCTGTATTTAGTAAGAAAATAAATTTCAGGCTCATACAGTCACATGCCATTAACTTGCCAGAATTTGTTAAATATGGTGGTGCCTGCTAGTTTAGGTTGTTGTTTTTTTTGAAAGGACCAGAAATTCATTAAGGTTAAGGGTGTGAGTCACAATAGTGAATGTGGATGTTGGTTTTCTGGCTCTTCCTTTGTACCTACCCGGTGATGAGACCTAGTTCTGTCTCCTATCCCAACAGTTACTGAAAACTCACAGATTTAAAAGAAATAGAAGCTCTGGGTTGTGGCAAACCTACATTAAAAATCAATGGATCATGGCCATGGTGTATGATTTCAAGTATGACCATTATTAAAGAGATCACATACACTCACAGATCGTAACAGCTAACAAACACACTATGTGATGATATTTAACTTTCTAATTTTCTAATTCTAAACCAAACTATTTCTCTCTAATCAATTAAGCCAAAATCTCACTCGGAGCTGCCTTCCTTCCCTGCCCCCAAAACTGCCTTTCCTATAAAATCCAAAATGAAAAGGTCTCCAATTAAGAAAACATTCTCTGTTGTGCTGCATTCATGTTACCGTGCTGTGAGCTCTGACATTTTGTTTCTGTGGTAACCAAAATCAGCTGATTAGTTGGCATGGCAACAGAAAAGATGTAATCCCGGCAGACACACTCTAATCAATGCCCCCAGCACAGATGGTCTCTGGAGGATCAACAAGAAAGAGGCTGGCAGGCATTCAGGAGATCACGTGGCAACTCCAGACTAGGCCAGGGGAAAAAAGAAAGAAAACTAAAAAAGAACATTTCTCAAACTAACCAGTAGCTTTTTAACCCCTTCTTTGTCTTGCTTAATTGTCAAAGATTCTGCAACTTCCACCACCAGGAGGGAGAACAGCATCACTTTAGCTTTATTATTTTTATTATTATTATTGCACAAAATGTAAATTTTACAAAGTAATAAATTCTTCCCTGACCTTCAGTTTTTACTGCTTAGAGTTTCTTATATCTGCCCAAAATCCTTATTTGATAGATGGTTTGTGTAAATTCATAAAAGTAACGTGCTCATTTACTTTTTATAAGGTAAAGGAACATAAATTGATCACTGGTGTTATGTCCAGGACTGAGACACAGACTGTTGATTCGAATGCGCGGGAGGGAAAAGTATATTTCAGCTACGCACACGGGCTGTTATTACAATTTTAACAATGCTGATCTTTTATGCATTTACGTGTTGCTATAAGGAAACACAAGCGTCACTAGCCTTAAATAAAAACCATTTCTACCATGCCATCAAAGTCAGATAGGGCTGGAAAGAGACAGTTGTTTTAAACATGAAGGCAGGCGTTACACTTCACGCTGTGGAAACTCATCTTACCATTTATTCTAGTAAAAAGGCTATGCAGGGTTAAAAATGAAATAAAATCAGAAGCCTGTGAACCCTTTTGACCAAAAATGACAGTGAGACAAAAGAAGTGTTGTATACATGGTAGAAAGCAATTAGAGGTGAATAGGAATGAGGGAATTCATTTTGAAAAAATGTATTTGCGTAGGGTTGCCATAGTTCAAGAAGTGAAAATCTGGACACAAAAGTTGTTGAGCTTTCTTTTGGGTGGACAGACGGATGGAGTACCATATTTTTCGCTTTATAAGACGCACCAGACCACAAGACGCACATAGTTTTTGGAGGAGGAAAACAAGAAAAAAAATATTCTGAATCTTAGAAGCCAGAACCGCAAGAAGGATCGCTGCGCAGTGAAAGCAGCAATCCCTCTTGCTGTTCTGGCTTCTGGGATAGCTGCGCAGCCTGCACTCGCTCCATAAGACGCACACACATTTCCCCTTACTTCTTAGGAGGGAAAAAGTGAGTCTTATAGAGCAAAAAATACGGCAATTTCCCCAGAAATTCACCAAAAATTCAAAACTTCCAATATGGGTTCCCCCGGACATTTTAATTGGTTTCCGAAAATTCTGCCTGGATGCTGTTTTTGAAGCACGAATCCTGGCTATGTGTGGAAAATTCCGGGCATATGGCAGCCCTATTCTTGCAACCCTGGACTTTCTTCATATTTGGTAGATTCCACCCCTGCCAGGGGCCTTGGCATGTGGTGCCATGACGCCATCACTAAACCGAAGACCTGGAGGCAAGTGAGATAGTGACCACTCACAGGGTCTGCCACCAGTTTCTGGATATTTCTCCAGAAGGTGAGAATGACTCCTATACTTGTACAACTCTAGGTGTGTATGGACTCTTTTGACCTTTTAGTCTATCTGTAGTGTTTGGGTGCAGGGGCAGAGATTGGAATCCTGTAGCCCGCCATATATTGAGAGGAGCATGGCAGTAAGGTTTACATTATCTATTAGCTGGAATTACATAGCTTTAAAAAAAGGCATTAAAAAGGCACCGAAGCAGCATTATTTGGGGGTTGCAAATCATACACACACACACAAAACTGAGAACTGAGGGGCAAGATGGCTCAGTCAGTACAGCATGAGACCCTTAATCTTAGGGTCGTGGGTTTGAGACCCATATTGGGCAAAAGATTCCTCCAACTCTACAATTCTATGATTCCATAACTAGTTTTGTTGCTGTTTGTGCTAACGGTAGGCAGTTTTCGCCTTGAAAATGCTGGAACATGAAAATTCAGCACAGTTGCCGAAGCAATACTTATTTCTCCAACCCACTTTCATTTGGTTTGGTTTTTTATACCCTTTGCCTGTCTCCAGCGTAACTGCTAAGAATGCTGGACTTGGTGGTCCCTATTCATTTCAATGCTATTGGAACAGGAGAACTTTCCCATAAATGTGGCCTCCATCTTTCATTACTGGGGCTGCTATAGGCTAAATATGCCATTTTTCAGGTTGAAACAATATTGCTTCCATGAATGCTACGAAATCTAATATGATGCCATTCTCTATGGGGAAAATTAGGCTACATTTCAGGTGCTGAGATGAACCACTGAAATTTTCTAAACACTTTGTTTTGGAAAGATTCTTCCCCCACCCACCCAAAGCCCAATTTAGTTTTGCTTCAATCAGTTGGGTAGTTATTTACTAAAGAGAAGACAACATGCTGACCTATGCAGCAGAAGTTCATTATTATTGTTTTATCTTATTTTATTTTATTTGGTGCTTTTTCACTCCCAAAGGGAACACGGAAATTAACATGCAAAACAAGAATGCTAAAAACTGCTGTCTATATAGAAGCTTCATAGGTGCAAATAAACAAGAAAATAATTTCAGAAATTTTGGATGGCACCATATAGGAACAAAGAAGAATGTTTAAGAATGTGATGGTAGGGAGTCTTTTCAGCCGGCAGAACATGGCTTGATAGGTCTGTCCCCCTGGAAAAAATGCTCTAAAGCAGAGGCCCTGCCTAAACTGGTCTCACATTGGTAAAAGAAGGCCCATAAAACAGGGTGTTATCTTCTGATCTGTGGGGACAGGGAAATCTATGCTCCCTGAGAAACTTCAGAGCCTGGCCATTGAAGGATAATATCTATTCAACTATTCTATTAATCGAGGGTTAAACATTCCAGAGAACCAATTTCTTATGAAATATTGCATTAAGTCAACTGGGCCATAATCTTGAGGCTGGTGCTATTCAGTCTGGAAGCTAAACATGGAAGTAACATGGATGATTCAAGAACCATGCCATAGGTCAGAGCTAGATGGAGTGGGTCATAAGCATAATCCTAAAACTTGATGGTTGCAATGGGAAGACTGTAAGCCCAATGATCTGCCAATGTCAGATTGCTAGCAGTGAATTACTAGCACGCAAACCAAATTCCAGAGTCCTGAGAAAAGACAGCTACAGGTAACTCGCAACTTATGTGCATTTAACTTGTGTACATTCAGTTTTATGCGAGTGACCAAAAATTTAAACATGTAAAAAGGGGATGAAAAGGGGAAGGGCAATTCCGCCTGCCACTGAAGCCAATGTGCTTGGATTATACATCATTTTGGCTTTGGAACATAACCTCAGAGAAAATTGTATTGGCTGCAACACCTGGAGCCATCCTTAATTTGGAAGAAGGTGCAAGGGACATGCGCTGGATAATGCTGGTGGTCTATGATGAGAGATGTCATAGTTTCACCTCTCACACTGCCTGGGGGCAAAACCCTACCTGCGTTACTTTGCTGCTGTAGCAGAGGCCCTCCAAACTTTAAGCCACCATCCCTGACCATTGGTCATGCTGGCTGGTGCTGATGGGAACTGGAATCCAGCATAGGAACAGCATGGCTGGATCAGGCCAAAGGCCCGTTTAGTCCAGCATCCTGCTCTTACACTGGTAAACAACATGTCTGTGCAAAGTCTACAAGGCAGTAATATGAACACATGCTATGTGTGGTGGCCCAATTAATGTGACTCTTTAAAATAAATAAAAAAAGAAGTAGATCATGAAAATCTGGTGCCTGTATGAACACACCTTTTATGTGTGACTATTGGCCGCTTTTCATACACCATTGGAGCACTGGCTTTCTTGCTATATATGAGTTGCACAGTGTTGTGTTTCTTTTGGAATATAAAAAGTACTTGTGATTTCTCCCAGTTTGTGATTCATGACGAAGGATCTAGTCATGCAGTAAAAAAAATAATAATGTTCAAACATTGAATTCTACCTGATGTTAATGACTAAGTACTATTTATTTATAACTGTCTGGATGGATATAAATATGAATTATATAACTGTATTATATAATTGGTTGAGTTGGACTCGTGATTTCATTCATTGGCTTGACTGCCAGGTTTTGGTTTTTACTGATTTGCACTTAATTAATTTTGTTTTATTTCTTATCTTAATAGCTATATTATGCCCATCTTTTCTTTATATGCCAATGACCTATGGTTATAAGCAATAAATCAGAAATGAACTGAAGATTCAAGTTTGTGTACAATATTGTGAATTTTCACATAAGTTCTTTTTCTGGTATTATTTAACAGAACTTCAACTGCAATGGTGTTTCAGTTTTAGCAAATTAAAATTCAAGATATCTGGAATCACTTCTGCCATCCACAGATAAAAAAACCCCCCACCAAACCACCAGTTACTAATCTCTAATGTAATCTGAAAAGGGACACTGAAAACCCAACAACAATTTCATGTTTCATATTAATCTTTCCTATTACCTTTGTAAACATTGGTTTTCCATGTTGAGTGACCATGGTGCATTGATCACAGTCCACTGTGATGGAGGAGTTGTGGTATGATTCTTTTGAGTGCTTTAGGATGTAATACAGGTCTGTCACACCTCCTTCAAAGACAGTGCTAAAATAACGAGGAATGAGGGTCCTTCCAATGGCTGTTGGGAAAATACAAAGCACATGAGCAAAGGGCACTAGACAGAACACTTTTAAGTCGTTCATTTACTAGAACAATGGTAAAATCTGATCAAAACTTTATGCAGATTCCAATTAAACCAGTAAGAAACAGGCTACACTGTTCCTTGTGGAGAGTGAGACCTGCAACAACAAAAACTGGAGACCTTCACATATTGACATGTGGTCCAAGAGGATATTATGATGGAGGTCCAGAAGAGGTCCAGAAAAATTAGTAGGGTTGGCTCCACCCGTCATTTTCCCAGCACAGGTCATCCACCATGGTGACCAAATCCAGAATCGAAGCCAGGCTCCACCCCAGAATCTGCTGAGAGGTGATCAGTTCTCCCCCTAGATGCACCCCTAATTGCTGGGTTTTGGCTCTGGGTCTGCTAAAAATTGTTTCTACACCTCGCCTTCCTTCCTTCCTACCTACCTAAAGAAATAAGAAATCCGTTTCAATAATAGCAACAAGTAAAACCATTCCAAATGAAATAGAACCGTCTAGACTTTCACTGGGCCCCGAACAGGTATATCAGATTTTCAAATTTTCAAATATTGGGATACCTAAAAGGCAGTCAAATACCTAGTAACAGTAGTAGCAATAGGTGAAGAAATAAATATAAGCTGCAGAAGGAGGGTTTGTGGCCTTGGGTCAGAGTCAGGCATCTATGTAGGGATCCTTCCAGGTGTCCCTAAATATGTCTTATTCTTAAAATTAAGTGAGAAACATTAAGTAATAATAGACAACCTGTAGAATTTTAGAATGGAATAGTTTTTTAGAATAATTAAGATTTTACTTATTTATATTAAATATTTTGTTTAAAATACTCATTCGGCCCTTATATATTTTTTGAGAGAGAATTTGCAATTGACAATGCATTTTAGCATGAAAACAAATAATGTGGCTAAATAATTTAGGTAAAATTAGAAAATTGTAGAGCTGGATTTTCTGGCCTCCATTGTCCAGTCTGTATAGCAAAGCCGGTTAATCATTCCACATGTTGTGACTGGTATGCATTGCCTGTCAGATAATTTTTTTCCCCAGGGCCACAAATGGGTTTATTCCATCTGTTAGAGGATCACTTTATTTAGGCAAAAAACCACCATAGTTTGATACTATCTCAATGGGGATAGTATTGGTGGAGGTTTTGCTCTTGACTTAAATCTCCATCTCCATTCTGCTATCCCTTATTGTCCCTTGTAAAATTACAGTCCTTATTGCCATCTGTGGACACTTTTGTGATGGGTTGGGGACCTTCTGGAGCAGATGATGCTGGTGGAAGACAGGGTGGATTTGATTTAAATCACGATTTAAATCACTAGTCAGTAAGACTTGATTTAAATCATTTTCTTACAGAAAGACTCATTCTTGCTGGTATAATCTTAATATTTACAACCAGATGAAGGTTTCATCTTTGGAATAATAAATTTTCAGAGTAGTTTTTACAGTTATACCCAAAATTACTGATTTGGTTATACTATACTAAGACACGTAATTATGAAATTTTTGTTTATATTTGGACAACTTTTCTGCTGTACTTTATTGGAAGGAGAAAAATAATAATTTCCTTAATAACAATTTAAACAATTTATTTAACTAAAACAATAACATTATAGCATATTTATCCATGTTTGTTAACTAATGTGGTTAAAATATATATTTTTTTTAAAAAAACAACTTAGGCTGAGTTTTAGCAGACATGAGAAACTTAAAACAAATCCTTATTTCCTGACGAAAAGCCTTTGGACTATAATGTAACTTAAACAGAAAACTACCTTTAGAAAGATTTTTCCTCCAAAAGCATTTTATTTTAAAAATCCGATTTAAATAAATAAAAAAAATCTGGTTTAAATTTTAAAAAACCACATTTTTAAAAAAAATTAAATTAAAAAAACCATTGATTTTTTTTATCCACCCTGGTGGGAGATGAGGAACCAGATGTCCTGCTGTGGAAGCAGATTTCCACTGACCAAGCAGGTGGACATAATCTAACATCATTGCATGCAGGGTTTGATGTAATATTTCATCGGACTTTACTATAGAGACCCAGGTTACTTTTAAGTCCTACCACAGGTAGAGAGAGTTTATAGATAAAGTGCACTTCTGTGCATGCCCAATCAGGTGCATGTCTGATGAGACGGCAAGAGCAGCAGCCCAGGTGAGGAAGTTCCACCTTTGAGGTATTCTAACATCTGGTATTCTAACATCTGCCTCAGTGAGGGTTAAGCAATGGAGTGCTGAGGAGATTCAGCAGCAGAACGGCAGCTGGAAGATGTGAGAATGGAGATGGGGGGAGGTTTGTATACACCAGTGATGGCCAAACTTGGCCCTCCAGCTGTTTTGGGACTACAACCCCCATCATCCCTAGCTAACAGGACCAGTGGTCAGGGATGATGGGAATTGTAGTCCCAAAACAGCTGGAAGGCCGAGTTTGGCCATCACTGGTATACACCTTTGCCCCAACCCCAGTAAACCTTCTACCTGCAGCAGTCTGTGTAAGGAAGCTTCGCTCAGTGAGAAACCCTGATTGTCCCTTTTTTATAGCATTTTAAATATATTGCGACGCACCTTGAGAACTTCAGTTAGTAAGAGGGGTGTAAATATTTCAAAGAAGCAAAAGCAGAAATAAATGTTTGCATACTAGGCAGGCAAACTGAAGAACTTGGATATGGTTCGTTAAGCATTGTACATTTCAAACAAATACAGTCCCTTGCAATCCTCATTAAAACTTCTGTGTGTGACCTCTATAGTGTATAATTTAATGAGGGGAGAGAAACCAGAAGTCCAGTGTACACGCATTTGTATTTCAAAAGTGTTAAAAGATTCATACATTGCTTTTTTGCGATATACAACAAACATGAAATTAACCCATCAAGTTAATTCCTTGATCCCCTAAGGCTAATCAGCACAAATTAAATTTCATGCTAATCATCTTGTACAGTTAACATGTGACAGAAAACCTTGAATTTGTTTTGATAGAATTAAATACATTTGTGTGGCTTATAAAAAGAAAAAGTATACATTTCTGATAGTTGATCTCAGGAGGTAAAAGAATACTGTCCCCCTTTCTCCTTACATCCATTAGAAACAATAAGCATAAGAAATAATACTAGTTCTATATTGGTGTAATTATTAAAATAAAAGGCCCTGAAATATTAGCATCCCATTGCTACGGAGTAGAAGAAGAAGAAGACGAAGAAGAAGAAGAAGAAGAAGAAGAAGAAGAAGAAGAAGAGTTTGGATTTGATATCCCGCCTTTCACTCCCCTTCAGGAGTCTCAAAGCGGCTAACATTCTTCTTTTCCCTTCCTCCCCCACAACAAACACTCTGTGAGGTGAGTGGGGCTGAGAGACTTCAGAGAAGTGTGACTGGCCTAAGGTCACCCAGCAGCTGCATGTGGAGGAGCGGAGACGCGAACCCGGTTCCCCAGATTACGAGACTACCGTTCTTAACCACTACACCACGCTGGCTCCTTTTGTACATTTTGCATGCAAAGGTATAGAAAACGGATCAGGTGCCATTTCGCTGAATTCACCTATAACCCGTAGAGACATCATCAAATTGTCTTGCAAATCTCCCTACATATAGGAAAATTATTTTCTGCCCTGTCATTTGATATCGATTTTCATTTGCTGAGATGCGCAGGATACCAAATCAAAGAAACACCTTCTTCGTAACCACGGCATTAACACAGATCTCTCAAGATGAAAGTCGCTGATGAGGGAGTGGCAGAAGATTCTTCCCTTGATCGACCAGGTACTATCTTTTGCTGTCACTAGGCTCCCTAATCTACCAAACTCCACCCCCCTGATCCACCGACCATCACTCTTTAGCTCATAGGCTCTGGCCCTGAGTGCCAGGAGACAAGCAACTCAAAATCTCACCTAACCCTGTAAGTAAAGACCGGGCACGTTTTGCCACAGCTACAACAGTGTCTGCAGGGAATGAATGATGATTCTTCACTTATTGTAGGCTCCAAAGAGCCAAAGCGGTAAAGTGGATAAGGATGGCGTGAATGTATAATATTAAATGGAACACACACACAGGTGAAACTCAAAAAATTAGAATATCGTGGAAAAGTTCATTGATTTCAGGAATTCAACTTCCAAGGTGAAACTAATATATGAGATCGACTCATGACATGCAAAGCGAGATGTGCTTCCACTTCTCAGAGGTCCAATCTTGCCCCATTTGCAATCTTTGTTTTGCTGATTTCCTTGAATATTCTAATTTTCTGAGATTGTTAATTTGGGGTTTTCATCAGCTGTATGCCATGATCATCACAATGTTAACAAATCAAGGCAAACATATCTCGCTTTGCATGTCATGAGTCGATCTCATATATTAGTTTCACCTTTTAAGTTGAATTATGGAAATCAAGGAACTTTTCCGCGATATTCAAATTTTTCGAGTTTCACCTGTAGAACAAATCAAGGCTTGACATATCTTGCTTTGAATGTCATGAGTCTTTCTCATATATTAGTTTTACTAACCTTGGGTTACAACCTGTTTTGGTTTACAACCGGACCTCCAAAACGGATTATGGTTGTAAACCAAGGTATCACTGTATTTTCTTAAAAAAGGCAAAATGCTACGGTAGCGGTGAAAGGAAAGCGGTAGGAGGGCTTTTTGGATGTTGGAAGAGGAATGGCATCACTACCTTTTCAGCCGGAGGAATAAATAGCAAATCTCTGGAAGTTGTTGACTCGGTGCCAGTAGAAGGGAGGGATATGCTGTTGTCGATTTGGAATGGCTTGAGTGTTATGGGAAGGAGCTGAGCCGGAGAAAGAAGAGGGTTTAACCTTGAAGTTGCAGCTCCGCCCCAACCAGGCTGGAATACAACAGTGGGAGTAAGGAGACAGCCCCAAATGCTGCAGGAAAAAGGAAAACCTCAGGGAGCCACAAAAGGCCAAGAGACTAACAATTGACTTTTGGATGTGGCGCAGGCAGGATGAAAAGGAAAAAGCTATTGTTCCTCACCTGGAGCCTTTTTTTGGAAGTTAAATAGTATAACACAAATAGAAATCATGAAGAGCGCAGCTATTAATTATGTGATAATTTTGAAAAATGGAATGTAACAGAAATGAATAAGAATAAAGACCCATTAAGAACGGTGTGCGAGAAGCCTTTTAACGAAATTGCATTAATTTGAAATTAATTTGTGTAATTGGGTTTATATTTGAAAATAATAATAAAAAATAATTGGCAGATTTTGTTTAGAATAATGCATAAACTACTTCATAAAAAACTCTAGGTGGTATACATGAAACAATATAAAATAATTATATCAATAACAGACGTAAAAGCATATACTAAATTATATGTGGTAAAGGTAAAGGGACCCCTGACCGTTAGGTCCAGTCACAAACGACTCCGGGGTTGCGGCGCCCGTCTCGCTTTACTGGTTGAGGGAGCCAGCGTACAGCTTCCGGGTCATATATCAATAACAGACATAAAACCATATACTAAATTATATGTGGTATTCAACTGTAAATCAAATCAGATTTGATTTGATTTGATTTGATGCAACTAAGTTTTACTCAGAGTAGATCTACTGACATTAATTAACCTAACATTAATCTCAATGGACTGAGTCTGGGTAAAACTTAGTTCAATACCACCACATATATCTGGATAGGCTTGATTTAAATTTTTAAAAAGTTTTTTAACAGGTGTCTAAAACTGCAGCAAGGGTGCCTAAATGTTAATTGACTCCTAACAGAAGTTGAGCAAACTTGATGTGGCACTTGTAAAAGTTTGAAGAGCTTGACTAGGCACACATGGGACAAGGCAATCATTCAAATAAACTAGTACGAAGCTGTTTGTAATATGCTCATTGTAAAACTTGGCCAGTAACAAACCAATTGAACAGCAGGATTCCTGACTAACTGTTCTTTCCAGACAAGCCATGCTGTTGTGCTCACATCCCAAAGCGTAACAACAGTGGCTGTTACTGGAGAGTAAGGAAGAGGTCATCCTTCAGGCTCTGCAGCAAATGCAGGGTCCAGAACTCATGTCTCCAAGGTGCATGAGCAAAGCGAGACATGCAGAACTGAAGGGAAACAAGGAAGCTGTCCCAACAGGTGTCACACTCCTCCCGCCGAGCTGAGTTGAATCAGGGAGAGCTCATCCACGAGATTCTCCCGCCTTAGGAGAGCGATGCACATGCAAACACATGCTTTATCTGGGCTGCTGCAGAATAACCACTTGGCTTGTGGCGGCAACACTGTGCCCTGTCCCTCTGACTCCAGCTCTGCCACCACCTCCTCCTGCTCAAACCCTCTCACTAATTGGTTGAAGCATCTCCCCCCATGAGGTGAGGCTCTGTGATCCACAAGAGGGGCAGTGGGGAGAGCCAGCAGATCTGCTTTCTCCTCTCAAACATTTAGTAATAATAATAATAATACAGTGGTGCCTCGCAAGACGAAATTAATTCGTTCCACGAGTCTCTTCGTCTAGCGGTTTTTTCGTCTTGCGAAGCAACCCTATTAGCGGCTTAGCAGATTAGCGCTATTAGCGGTTTAGCGGCTATTAGCGGCTATTAAAGGCTTAAGGGATTAGCGGATTAGCTGCTAAAAGGCTATTAGCGGTTTAGCGGCTTAGAAAAAGGGGGTGGGGAGCGAAAAAAAATCTCAAGACTTGCAAGACATTTTCATTTTCATCTAGCGGGTTTTCCATCTTGCGAGGCATTCGTCTTGCGGGGCACCACTGTAATAATAATAATAATAATTTATTATTTATACCTCACCCATCTGGCCGGGTTTCCCCAGCCACTCTGGGCGGCTTCCAACAAAGTATTAAAATACAGTAGTCTGTTAAACATTAAAAATTTCCCTAAAGAGGGCTGCCTTCAGATGTTTTCTAAAAGTCTGGTGGTGGTTCTTCTCATTGACATCTGGTGGGAGGGCGTTGCACAGGGCAGGTGCCACTACCAATAAGGCCTCTGCATGGCTCCCTTTAACTTGGCTTCTGGCAGTGAGGGAACCTCCAGAAGGCCCTCGGTGCTAGACCTCAGTGTCCTGGCAGAACAATGCAGGTGGAGACGCTCCTTCGGGTATACAGGACTGAGGCTGTTTAGGGCTTTAAAGTTCAGCACCAACACTTTGAATTGTGCTCGGAAACGTACTGGGAGCCAATGTAGGTCTTTCAAGACCGGTGTTATGTGGTCTCGGCGGCCGCTCCCAGTCACCAGTCTAGCTGCTGCATTCTGGATTAGTTGTAGTTTCCGGGTCACCTTTAAAGGTAGCCCCACGTAGAGCGCATTGCAGTAGTCCAAGCGGGAGACAACTAGAGCATGCACCACTCTGGCAAGACAGTCCACAGGTAGGTAGGGTCTTAACCTGCGTACCAGATGGAACTGGTAAATAGCTGCCCTGGACACAGAATTGACCTGCGCTTCCATGGACAGCTGTGAGTCCAAAATGACTCCCAGGCTGTGTGCCTGGTCCTTCAGGGGCACAGTTACCCCATTCAGGACCAGGGAGTCCTCCCCATCTGCCCGTCTCCTGTCCCCCAAAAACAGTACTCCTATCTTGTCAGGATAGTGTTGCAACAGGAGAACCCCCTTCAAGCTGTCCCCTCCTGATTCTTCTGCCTCCAGGCCACCAAACCATGCCTGATCCTGAGTGAATCAAGCAGCCCATGACAGACCTAGCGTGCATTAGCAGTAATCCAGCAGTAATCCAGTCAAATCCCCAGGCAAGTGGGGCAGGGATCAAGGGGGTCATGTGATCAGTCATAGATCTACAAACACCTTGTGCACGTCATCAGTTTGAATAAACTGAATAAAGTGTTCAACAACACATCGCAGGCTGTGACCCCGGGCACTTCAACAGGAACGGATGCAACTGTAGAATCAAGGTTTTTCGGAAGCTGAGCAAGTTTATCCTCAAAATGTACAGCTAGCTGGTTACAGCAAGTCCTTCCCCTACAGCGGGAGTCAGCAAACCTCAGAAGTACCTGAAAGAACTCTGCTGGGCAGCATTTTACCCATATAATTCTGGGCTACCTTACAGTATTTTTAAATAATATCATGAATGCAACCTGCTTTGATCATTCGAGAGTGCTACAATGAATGCTAAGCAGTAGCAGCGTTATTGTGGTTAATTACTATAATAATAATTTTTTACCACTTCTGAGCATACAAAGCACTGCAGTTCTTATCTAATTTATTGTGGATGGGGTTTTAAATAATGAAAAGGAAAATAGGATGAACATATTTCAATATGAATGAAAGGTATATCATTGGACCATATCATTGTGTCAATGTTTCATTTCACTGATAAGCCAGATTCTAAAACGAAATAGCAAGGTTTTGATATTCCCTGAAGTGTTACTACATTTGTCATCATCTTCCTTTGAGAAATGTGAGAATGAATTTCAAAGTGCTGATGATGTTTCCTATAATGTCCTGTGGTGTGAAGCAAAATGGGTGCAATAATTCATCAGTCGGCAGTTAATTGTTTTCACTGATGTTGCAGAGATGGTTTTGCCTATGATGTGGAAAATCGAAACAGAAGGATTACAAACAGACGCACACACACACACTTTGTTCCCGCAGCCAAACACTGCAGTTTGCAAAGATTACTCAACTTTGATTTCAGCAAACAGTTTCTTACCCCCAGATGATATGCATTTGATTTTAATAGGTCCAAATATATCCTTTGTGAACTTTATCCTGAACTGAGAAATGCTTGTTTCAATAAAGCTTTTAGAATATAAATATACATGGTTAGAAAGTGTTACCAAACTACAGAAGCAAAACCTTAAACAAAAAACGGCAAGTAATTGATGGGTAACTTTTCCCAAATCAGTTCTCATTCTCTGTTTCTTTTTCATACATCCTACTCTGCCGGTCTTTAAATTTATTTGAAAGAATTTATCCAATTAATTTCAAAGCTGGCATGTGAGCAATTGGCTACAATTTTCTTGTCTTTCTGCTTACTAATGTGTGCCAGAGCATGAGTACAGTGATTAAATCACAAAATGAAACTTATTCAAACATATCAAAATTCACTTTTATATTGATATTTAATCAATGTTCATATGCACTGGTATGCATCAGTAACAAGTAAGAGAGAAAGAACATTTACTCTCAGGTAAGTGGCTTAAGGATCGTAGCCTCAAGTGCAATCAGTCTGATTTCAGTTTGTAATGGTTTGGAATATCTTCTGATATTCTGGAGGAATATTTTAATTTCCTGAGACTATTTATGAATTAAACTGTGGGGGTCAGGGTAGCCCATCACTGGCTGAAGGTATAATATCTGAGATAGGGCCAATTCACATTTTACTTGATAGTCATGTTTGCTGAACATACCCAGAGTACATAGAGCATAAGATAAATGCAGCAGACACATAATTTGCATGTGGAAAATGAGTAAAGAAAACAAAAAAAGGCATGCCATGTTAATGCTAGGTGCAGTATAAATATCTGAGAAGTTTTTCCAACAGCCAAAAGTAGTTGAACTGTAATGGAAAGAAAAATCAATAAAGTGCACTTAGTGTGGTTTAAATGTCATATTCAAACACTTCCAAGCTTCAGATTATTTCTATTTGAATACTGTTACATATTTAAAGGCTTGACATCTGAATAGCATATATCTTTCTTACAGTTTTGATTTTGTAGGCGCGGGATGAAGGCACTGAAACCTGCTAAAATACCTATTTCAGCATTTCTGAAAAGGTGCACACAATCAAAAATCCACCTCCTGGGGATAGTCACCTTAAAAAAAAAGTTAATTACAAGTTTGATTTTAGATCTCCATTCCAGAGGCTCAGTTTAACTTGCATTGTGTTTATTCATTGTGTTACTTATTAATTTTTACCAAAAACCCCACAATGTATGTCTAAAAGCGGAAAATTTTCCCCAGCATAAAAGAGTACGGTACTGGAAAGTTTCCTACTCCATGTCAGTATTTTGGACTGATTTTCAGCTACAGTGGTACCTCAGGTTACATACGCTTCAGGTTACAGACTCCGATAACCCAGAAATAGTGCTTCAGGTTAAGAATTTTGCTTCAGGATGACAGCAGAAATTGTGCTCTGGCAGCGCAGCAGTAGCAGGAGGCCCCTTTAGCTAAAGTGGTGCTTCAGGTTAAGAACAGTTTCAGGTTAATAACGGACCTCCGGAATGAATTAAGTACTTAACCTGAGGTACTACTGTAATTCAGATTATACATGTGGCACAGTTTAACTGCTCCAACAGCTGGTACAAAGCTGTTGGGTGTGTAACTTGTAGCTAGGTGGGTGACAGGAGCCAGAGTGCGCAACCTGGTATTCTCCAGCCACTGTGCTGGTGTAGGCTGGTAGCCTGTGCCTACTCCATCTCCTATCCCTTTTCAGTTATAATAATAACAGTAATAATTTTATTATTTACACCCTGCCCATCTGGTTGGGTTTCCTCAACCAATCTGGGCAGCTTACAGCACATAAAAAATTGTAAAACTTTAGACATTAAAAATTTCCCGATACAGGGTTGCCTTCAGATGTCTTCTAAAAGTCAGATAGTTATTTATTTCCTTGACATCTGATAAGAGGATGTTCCACAGGGCGGGTGCCACTACCGAGAAGGCCCTGTAACCTCACTTCTCGGGACCGCCTCTCCTGATATGCCCCGCAGAGGACCTTAAAGTCCATGAATAACCATAGTTTAGAGGTCCCGGGCCCTAAGGAAGTCAGACTATCCTCCACCAGGGCCAGGGCCTTCTCAGTGATGGCTCTGACCTGGTGGAATGCTCTGTCCCATGAGACCAGGGCCCTTCAGGATTTAACCTCCTTCCGCCAGGCCTGTAAGACAGAGCTATTCAGCCTGGCCATTAATTCGAATTCAGCCTAATCTTTTATTTCCCTTCTCTTCCCTCCCCCTCCCCTTTTATGAAGATTACCCACTCTGAGACCCCACAGCTAATTCTCCCCTGGCCTCCTCGCTGGCCTAAGTAGGACTAATTCAGCCAGCTAGCCCTGGTGACTATCTAATGTTTACTGGATGGATTTCCCCCCAATTGATTTTTGAACTTTGAATTTTATTGTTATTCATGCTTTTATACTGTATTTTACGCTGCTTCTGTGTTGTATTACAATTGTTTTAAATTTGTTGTTAGCTACCCTGAGCCCGGTTTTCTGAACCAGGAAGGGCGGGGTATAAATAAAAAATTATTATTATTATTATTATTATTATTATTGCAGTGAGGGAGACATGTATGTCAGGGAATCTTTTAAAAACAAAACAAAACACTCCCTCCCCTCATTTCAGCCTGAAGTGGCCCTGTAGAGAAGCGACTAGTGTTGGCAAGCTGGAGACAAGTCAGTGAACATGTAACTGCCTGGATAGTTAAGCATGGTGCTGATAATGCCAAGGTTGCAGGTTCGATCCCCGTATAGGACAGCTGCATTTTCCTGCATCGCAGGGGGTTGGACTAGATGATCCTCAGGGTCCCTTCCAACTCTACAGTTCTATGATTCAAAGTGGCCTGACGTCAGCTGAAAAGGACCTCATCCTAGTTCCAATTACTCGCAAAAGAAGGCATGGGATTTTCACAGATACCAAAATAAGCTGCCAATAATTAAAATATATTAGAAACGAACGCCATGCAAACTGTACACACATTCTGTTAAACATCCCACTGTTCAGCCTGTAGACTTCCAACGGAGATGTTATTAAATATGGTAGATAGATTCTTTCCAGCTGCTCTGTTTACATCTAGGAGAGCCATTAAAAACAGCACCTCTGAGATTTCTTCCAACTCTTTGGGAACTTGTATTTTGAAATAGCTGCTTGTGAGACAGAACACAGCCTGGTAGTGCATCTTTAATGAATGGCAATAGATTATGAGATGTTTCAGCTTGTCTTCAATATATTATTCCCCTACCCCCTCCACCGGCCCATCTCCCACAATGGAAAAGTAGCTATGTTGAAATCAGACCACAAAATAATACGTAGCATGGAAAGGGAAACTCATCCCAAAAATGTTCAAAGAGGCCTGAACAGTTCTGCTAAAGCTAGTTGAGTTTTTCAAAGAGATTTTACATCACTCACTTTCTGGTCAGATTTCACCTAAAGTGGAATTAATGAGAATTCTCAGAGTGGCTTAACGATTAATCCCTCTTCCTAGGGAAATATGGGAATTGTGAGTTAAATATGAGGTCCACACACTCTTAACCAGGAGTAGGCAACCTAAGGCCCAGGGGCTGGATGCGGCCCAATTGCCTTCTCAATCTGGCCTGCGGACGGTCCAGGAATCAGCGTGTTTTTACATGAGTAGAATGTGCGCTTTTATTTAAAATGCATCTCTGGGTTATTTGTGGGGCATAGGAATTCATTCATAGAATCATAGAATCATAGAGTTGGAAGAGACCACAAGGGCCATCGAGTCCAACCCCCTGCCAAGCAGGAAACACCATCAGAGCACTCCTGACATATGGTTGTCAAGCCTCTGCTTAAAGACCTCCAAAGAAGGAGACTCCACCACACTCCTTGGCAGCAAATTCCACTGTCGAACAGCTCTTACTGTCATATTTTTTTTTCAAAATATAGTCCAGCCCACCACATGGTCTGAGGGACGGTGGACCGGCCCATGGCTGAAAAAGGTTGCTGACCCCTGCAACTACCTGAGTGTTAAAGAGGGATGATACTGTTTTAAATGCATAATGCAGATGGGGACCTATGATGAAAACTCAATAAACAAATTTTCTGGAAGCACCTAAAGTCTGTAAGTCCTCAATATTTTCCTATAGCAGTTGTCCCTGGAAAACTCTTTCACTTGAGTAAGTAGGGAGCCACAAAACCACGTACAGGCCAGAGAAATCTACTCATCCTGGAAGTTGCAGCCATGCAATATCCAATACAGTGGTACCTCTGGATGCGAACGGGTTCTGTTCCAGAGCCCCGTTCGCATGCAGAAGCGAACGCAACCCGCGTCCACGCATTGCAATTTGCCGCTTCCGCGCATGCGCGTGACGTCATTTTGACCGTCTGCGCATGCGTGAGCGGTGAAACCCGGAAGTAATGCGCCCCGTTACTTCCGGGTCGCCGCAGCGCGCAACCTGAAAATACTTATCCCGAAGCTACTTCAACCCGAGGTATGACTGTACTGTAAAGATTATAAAATAAAAAAAATTCCTTCCAGTAGCACCTTAGAGACCAACTAAGTTTGTTATTGATATGATTGGTATGATTGTGATTCACAAGACAAAGAAACCACTAGGAGAACACTTCAATCTCCCAGGACATGCTAAACAAGATCTCAAAATATTTCAGAAATAGACTGGAAAGAGAAGTTGCTGAATTGCAACTTATTACCAAACTAAAATCCATGGAGAGACCTGGTCTGAATAGAGACATTGGATTCTTATCTCATTATACATGATAAAGCTATTTTTAGCCCTCTCGCCCCTTGTAAAAACAATTGCAGTCGTTAACAGTCGCCAACAGGTTTACCACACCCATAGCTGTCAACTTTTCCCTTTTCTTGCGAGGAATCCTATTCGGAATAAGGGAATTTCCCTTTAAAAAGGGGAAACGTTGACAGCTACGCACCCATCAGCCAATCACCCATTCCCACCACCCTTCTGAGCAATACCCCTCCCCACCCTCTCGCTATATATAAGGGTCTGGTGACTTCTGTTTCAGTGTATCCGAAGAAGTGTGCATGCACACAAAAACTCATACCAATAACAAACTTAGTTGGTCTCTAAGGTGCTACTGGAAGGAGTTTTTTTATTTTGTTTCGACTACAGCAGACCAACACGGCTACCTACCTGCAACTGTAAAGATTACAGTTACCTCTAAAAGATAACTTTCTAGTTGCTCCTTTCCTTATGTACCACAGTTCATTATGTACCCCTAACCACCCTCAGGGTCCCATTTTAGTTTTTGGAAAAAAGGCCTCTGTTTGCTTAGTGTGTTGAAAAGAACGCTCAGGAGACGCGATTAGCAGTCGCTTGTTTCAGTAAACATTGAACGTAACATATGCCTCTCAAGTAATGTGTATCCAAACATACAATTTACAAATAATTAACATCATGTTAATTAGTCACATTAATTTATGCCACTTTGTGGAATTATTTCCTCAGAGTCTTTAGGAAGGCTGCCAGCAGTTCGAGCCAAAGAACTGTGAAAATTTGCTTGAAGTAAAGTGTTGCGATTGGCTGCGACACACTGTTTTAGCAGCAGCTCCCAGGGGCAGCAATGACTGATTGAAGATGGCTGAGTCTTGGAGGTGGACTATTAGGGATGCTGCACATGCCGTGTCCCAGTCACAAAACATTGCGCACAAATAGCTCAAGCTCCTTCCGCATCTGGACATATTGGGACAACTGTTTATTACGTTGCCTTATTCAGGGCTGGCTTGCTAACGGAATGGAAAGTAGAAAGAAGGCATATACCAAGTGTATACCAAGAAAAGAAAACCATGAACTTTATCTCACAAGAAGCTACTACAGTGGTGCCTCGCAAGACGAAATTAATTCGTTCCGCAAGTTTTTTCGTTCCGCGAGTATTTTCGTCTTGCAAAGCACCACTGCATTTAAACACTGACAATGGCGGGGAGGGGCGGGGAGAAGCAGGACAGCTGCCGCAGCCGGTACCTCAGACTCACCCACGCGTTGTGGCCACTGTGCGACGCGGCTGCTGGAGGGCGGCGGGGCTCAGGAGCACGACTCCAGGGAAAGAGAGGCGCTGGCGGCAACGGCTCTCTGAGGGGAGCACGCGAGGGGGGTGGGCAGCAGCGTGAGGCACTAACCGTCAGCCGGAAGGTGGGAGGGAGCCGGAGGAGCCGTCAGCGGGAAGGTGGGAGGGAGCCGGAGGAGCGGGGAAGCGAGCATGCGTGTGTAGTGACCGTCGCCATGACACGAGAGGCAGGGCCGTTTCGTCTAGCGAGTTTTTCGTCTTCCGAGGCATTCGTCTTGCGGGGTACCACTGTACTTGGATACAACTTTTATTCCTGTTGATGGTAATATCCAATTTAAGTAGGGTTTAAGAAAGCACCCCAACCTGGGCTAAAGAAATCAATGGGTGATGAAAGATGACAAAACGTGTTCTCCTTCATGGAGAGCACGCATTGTGGTGGTGTCTAACAGGACACCCCCTCTTCGTTATAGGATGGGACCATTTGGATGGCCATGACTGTGGTTGGGCCAATTTGGGTTGTTGGGGAGATTTTGATGTTACCATTTAGAGGGTTGGCCTGAAGGTCATATATTCTTGGCACGCAGCTTTTTTCAGTCTCTTTTGCTGCGTGCATCGGATCGCCTGCCCACCCTCCCTAATTTTAGGGATGTTGCGTTGACATTGCTATGCCTGTCATGGGGTTGTCTGCTTTGGGGCAGGGGCCTGGTAGGAGTTTTGTCCATTTGGCAGATTGGCTGGTGCCATTTGGTTTTTGCCTACTGCGTAGCAAATCGCCACAACTTGTAAGGTTGCGGTTAGGCATTGGTTAAAATTTGGTTGGTGGAGGGGTAAGGATTGGCTGTGCCTGCCCCTCCAATGCTGCTGCTGCAAGGGAATTCCGTTAAAGGAATTCAGGGGTTTGCCATGCTTTTGTCTGTATCCCCGGCAAGGGGCTAGGGTCGTGCAAGCCCCTGGGAGCATTCGGGGAGGGGTGATGGTATGGTGCCCAGCCCCATTCTCTCCCCAATATTATTTTCCCTTACTGGCTTTTGCTGGAATTCGGAAGTCAGTTCTGTCCTGGGGTGGGGACAGTCGTAACCAACGCCTAAGCAACCACTCACATTATGTCTTTTAATAAAGTTGTGGCCAAAATTATGCCAAAAACCTTAAACAAAAATTCTGTGTAACTTGTGATTTATTTAGGGGGTGGCTTGGGGACATCGACATGCAATTTTAACCAGCCCCTGGATGAAAAGTGTCCTTACCATTTGGAAGACGACAGACAAAACAAACTGATCTCAATCCTGCGAAGTGTTTCATTTGTATGGACAACTGGTGCTTTCAGTTAAGCAATATTTCAGAATCGGTGTTTTTCATGTGGTTATTAGATCTACCTATCTATATCTGTCACGTTTTTTATGCCATCCATACTCCAAGCGCCTCAGAGTAAATTGAGTTTTTCTTATTTTAGCTTCAGAAAAGTTCTGCGGAGTAAGTTAGGGTTGAGGCACACCGGCTGTACCCCAACAATGTGCTAAGCCAAACCTTGGTTTAGTGAGATGTTGGAAATGTGAGGGCACCATGTCCCTTTGGCTGTTTCACTGCACTAAACTAAGTCAAAGTTTGCTTTAGTGTTTAGATTTAGTACAGCAGCAAAGAGGACCAGCTTCTCTCTAGGAAACTGCATGTTTGCACTGTCTTATTAAGTCAACATGCCAGTGACTGACTGAAGATTACACTGGGCAACAATTTTTTACTTTTTGAATGTTGTCTAGATTTCTACAACTGGTTTAGGGTATTTTTACACTGCTGAATCAGGAAATGGCATCCGTTTCTCTCCATCAGGTCAGGTTTACTGTAAACTGAATGGTGGGCATTGATAAAGGTAAGCGTAGTTTCTGGCCTTATTGTTGTCAAGAAAGTTCTTCACTACCAGAACAAATGCCTTCCACGCTTCCAGTTCCACTTCGTTCATTGAGTTTCCGAACTCTGGATCTCTGATGAGCTGACGGATCTGAGGACCATCAAAGATGCCAGCTTTCAACTTCTCCATGATCAATCCTAGAAAAGCCTGGCACAAGTAAGTGAAGCAGTCACCATCCTTGTCCAGAGCCTTGGTGAACTGCTTGATTAAGCCGAGCTTGATGTGCAGCAGTGGGAAGAGTATTCTGTCTCTGTCCACCAGAGGATCATTGATGACGTTCCTTTCTTTGCAAGGCACCAGTTCCTTCTGCACAGGCCAGTCCTTCGTCGTGTAATGCTGAGCACAGTCCCTACTATCCCGCATGCACAGAAAACATGGGTACTTGGTGAAGCCAGACTGTTGTTCCAACAAAAAGTTCACCATCTTCAGGTCAACACAAATAAACCACTTATGCTGATCATAACCAATTTTCTCCAGCACATACTTCACCACTTCATAGTTCTCCTTCAGTGTACTCGAGTGAGCCAGGGGTATAGAGGCAAACTGGTTGCTGTTGTGTAGCAGAACACATTTCACTGATCGCTTGCTGCTGTCAATGAACAGTCTCCAATCTTTGGGTTCATACTGTGGCACTCCAAGCTTGAGCAGAAGCTGTGCAATATCTGCACAGTACACCAAGTCCTTCTCTTCCGAGAAAAAATGGAGGTACTCTTGATGCCTGTTGCGGAAGAAGCTGATGCGAGCACTGTCAGAGAGGAGGTTTTTCCCCCTTCAATCTGGATGCCAACAGTTCGGCAGAGTCCTTTGACAAGCTGAGGTCACGAACTAGATCATTCAACTCCTTTTGGGAAAATGGATGTGGAGCATCATCTTCAAGAACCACTTCTTCATGTCCTTCAACTCTGGAGGCATCTTCATCACTAATGTCAGGAAGTTCTCTGAAGATAGGCACTGGAATTTCATCACAATGAGCTACAGGACGACATGCTGATTGAAGATCAGGATACTTCGTGGGGTGGCTGCTCCATTAACTTAGTTTTGATCCCCCAACTTTATGCTTTGCCACACCAATTTATGGAAGATTTCGAGGTTTTATGACTTAAAACTGATCCCTTTTCAACATAGTCACCCAGAACTATCGGACCTTGTCAGGGGTTCAGGAGCAGAGTCACAGGAGAGGGAAGAAACGGAGAGCGAGGGGGAGGAGTCGGAAGGAAATGTCAGCGGCGACAGTAGTCCGAGGTCTCTGAGTCTCTCCAGTGACTCGGAGGATTCACAGAAAGGGGCCCCCATGGTCAGGGCAAGGGGAGTGCCCAGGGGGACACCTCGGGAAGAAGGGGCCAGAGGGGACTCAGAGAGTAGCAGCTGGAAATCCGGACCAGCGTCCCCCCCAGAGTGCAGTAAGGGGGAGGAGTCCAAGGCATCGGGATCAGGGAGCGCGCAGGCAGAGGGAGAACGTGAGGCAGGACTGACCACACCCTCGTCAGGGAGCGAGGAAACGGTCATCCGGAAAGTAAAACGCGCGCGCGCGCCAAGTTCAAATGTACAGGAGGGCGGCAAGGTGGGCAGCCCGGGTAGGGAGCCAGGTCCTAAAGCCCGCCGAAGAGAGGGGGAGGAGTCAGAGGGGTCAAGCTCTGCGTCGGAAGAGTCCAGGAGGAATGAGACCCCGGGGGGTAGTAAGACCCAGAGGAAGAGAGAGAGAAGGAAGAGGTGGAGTAAGATTAGAGTCTTAAGCTGGTGCACAGGGGGTGGAGATCCAGACAGAGCTTCGCCGGTCTAAAGTCCAGACGTAGGGCTGGGACGCTGAGACTTGTAAATGGAGACTATTCTTCAATAAAGACTTTGATACTGTACGATCGGCTAGCGTTGGTCCTTGGTGAGCTGGGACCCGGAGCCAGCTCTGACAGTAAGCTCTGTCTCAATTTTAAAATTTTGGCACCAAGAACCTCGCCACGTGAGTCGACGCAGCGAGGACAGAGGAGGGGTGCTTACAGAGCTCACAAAACTCAGGCAAGATGACGACGGAAGAGCAGATAAAAGCCCTGCAAGAAGCGGTGACGCACCTCAGCACGGAGGTAATTGCATCCAGGAAGAGAGAGGAGGAAATGGTTACCTCCTGCCGGGATCTCCAGGCCAGGTTGGACGTGCTTTCTAAACAGGGGCAAACGGGATCCAAGGCAGAAGGCATTGGCTTGGGGAGAAGGGGAGGCAGCCTTGTATCGCATTTCGACGGGAGTTTGCAGCAGTACCCCAACTTCAGAGCAGACCTGCTGTTTGCGCTGGATCTCCTTGACAAAGACTTTAGAGATGAGAGAGAGAGAGTGGGGTTTATCTTGTCCCATTTGCATGGGGAAGCCAAAACGTGGCTGCGGAATCTATGGAGGGACAATGATCCAGCGCTCCAAGATGCGAAGGCTTTTATTAAAGCAATGGACTCATGCTTTTTGTCAAAGGTAGACGTCGATATTGCCAGGAGGGACATACATGGACTTAAACAAGGCAAAACCAGCGTGCGGCAGTACCATACTCGATTTTTCGGACTGGTTCATGCCCTGGGGTGGGAAAAAGATTCTGCGCCAGTCAGAGACCTCTTTTGGGAGGGGTTGAATGCAGATGTAAAAGAGGAGATTGGAAGAGGGGAGAGACCAAGGAGCACCCAGCAGGAAGTCCAGAGGGCTCTGGAGATCGGGGTGCATCTGGAAGAACGTCCTTGGAACAGGGAAGAAGGGCGTTGGGGAAGGGCACCAGCCAGAGCACCTCCCTTCTTTCCCAGAGAAGCAGCGCGTGCGCACTCCACACCCTCGCAGGGAGGGGGAGAAGAGCCGATGGAGATCGGAGGTGCCAGGGCTCAGTCAGCTAACAGAGCCCTAACACCGGGAGCAGCCAAAACGAAGCCTCCTAGAGGGAACAGGAAGTGCTACATCTGCGACAGTGCTCAACACATGGCGAAAGAGTGTCCCCAGAGGCTCCACAAGCACACTGCAGCCTCGGCAACAGTCGCTGAAGCAGCTCAATTGAAAACGCAGCAACAGTTAAACGACGGAGTCTGGCTGGAGGAAGAGGCACTGGGGTCCAGCCAGACAAGTCAATGAAACAATCCCCAGCACTTTTGCAACCCACAGACCCCCTCCCACCCAAACCAGTGGTGCAGCTTACAGCGTCTCTCCAACTGCCCAATGGACGCACTCTGGAGGTGCCGATCACCATTGACTCCGGCAGCAACGCTGACTTTATAGGACTGGAATTCATTCAGCAGCACAATATACCACTGCTACCAGCCACGCTGCCCCTGAACGTTGTCACGGTGGATGGCAGGGACTTGTTAGGGGGGCAGGTGGTGCAACAAACGCAACCAATGGTGATGCGGATTGGAAATCACCGAGAAGTCATCAGCTTTAATGTCACCCACCTGTCGGACACGCCTGTAGTCCTCGGCATGAGTTGGCTGCACAGGCACAGCCCAGCATTGGCGTGGTACCAGCGCCAACTGACCTTCGGCTCCTCCTATTGCGCGGAACATTGCATCCTTCCTAGCCCGGAAGAAGGAGGGGACGACCCGCAGCTACACTTAGGCACGCTGCAAGCAGTGCCGCGCAAGTACGCAGCGTTTTTGGACGTTTTCTGCGAGAAGGAAGCGGACAAGCTACCTCCCCACAGGTCCTATGACTGCAAGATTGACCTCCTGCCAGGAGCGACGCTGCCAGCCGGGAAACTGTATTCCATGTCTGAGGACGAGCTGCAGGAGCTCAAGGAGTTCATAGACCTCAACTTGAAGCGCGGTTTCATCCGGGAGTCGAAGGCAGCGGGGGGCAGTCCTGTATTCTTTGTGAAGAAAAGGGACACGCCCCAAAAAAGACTTGTGGTAGACTTCAGGCTCTTAAATTCAAAGACCAAGCCCGCGGCCTTTCCCATGCCCAAGATAGATGACCTGCTGGCGACGGCGAGGAAAGGACGCGTTTTTACAAAGTTGGATCTGCGAGGGGCGTACAACCTGATTCGCATACGGGAAGGAGACGAGTGGAAGACTGCCATGTTCACGCCCCTGGGCACATATGAATACAGAGTTATGCCCTTCGGTTTACAAAATGGCGCCCACTGTTTTCAAGCTTTCATGCATCACGTCCTGGCGGGTCTCCTCTACAAGACATGCATCTGCTTCTTGGACGACATCCTGATATTCTCAGAATCTGAGGAGACCCACGAAGGTGACGTCAAGGAAGTTCTGCAGAGACTGCAGGAGCATCGGCTGTACGCCAAGCTGGAGAAGTGCCAGTTCGACAGGAAGGAGGTGGATTTCCTGGGCTACAAGCTGTCGGACAAGGGGCTTGCCATGGACAGCGCCAAGGTTCGCGCAGTGTTGGACTGGAAGAGCCCGCGCAATCGGAAGGAGGTCCAGCGGTTTGTGGGGTTCGCCAACTTTTACCGCAAGTTCATCAAGGGGTTCGCGATGCAGACGGCGGCCATTACTGACACGCTCAGCTCTAAGAAGAAGAAGTTCATCTGGACGGAGCAAGCGGAGCAGTCCTTTCAGAACCTTAAGCGTCTCTTCTCGTCCGAAGGGCAGCTACTGCATGTGAATCCCAGCAAACCGCTGAGGGTTGAAACAGACGCCTCAGACAGAGCCGTGGGCGCCGTACTGTTGCAGGAGGACCCGCATGGGGACTGGAGACCGTGTGCCTTCTACTCTAGGAAGCTCAGCAAGTCGGAGCAAAACTACACCATCTGGGACAGGGAGTTGCTGGCCATTCATGCAGCATTCAAGGCGTGGCGGCACTTCCTCGTCGGGGCCAAGCACACCGTGCAGGTTCGCACGGATCATAAGAACCTGGAGTACTGGCGCACGGCAAGATTCCTAAACCAGCGGCACATCAGATGGGCGGAATTTTTCGCGGATTTCGACTTCAGGATAGAATACATCCCAGGCGACAACAACATCATGGCGGATGCACTGTCCAGGAAGCCGCAATACCTCGAAGAGGCGGCACCAGCAGCGGCCAAGCACATTTTCGCTCCGAAAGCGTGGGCGTGCGCTGCAGCAACCGTGGACTTGGAGGCGGTCCGTCGAGCACTGCAGGGGGACCCCTTTGCACAAGCCAAGATGGAGGAGGTGCACAAGGGCACGGTGAAGGACGACGAGTTCCAAGTACGAGACGGATTGCTCATCCGCAGAGGAGCTCTCTATGTACCGGGAGACGACCTCCGGGCGAAAGTACTGCAGCAGTTACACGACGCACCCACCGCCGGGCACTTTGGCAAGGAGAAGACGGCAGACCTCGTTGCCAGAGATTTTTGGTGGCCCAAGATGCGGGGGGAAGTCGCGGAGTACGTCTCGAGGTGCGACACCTGCCAAAGGGCCAAGTCAGTGCACAAACCTCCGGCGGGACTGCTCGAACCGCTGCAGACTCCGAGCGAACCGTGGGAGAGGGTGGCCCTGGACTTTGTCACGGATTTACCCAGCTCAAGGGGTAAAACGGCAGTGCTAGTGGTGGTGGACATGTTCACTAAAATGGCCCACTTCATTCCGTGCGCGAAGGTGGCCACGGCAGAACAGACCGCCAAACTGTTCATAGACCACGTCTTCAGAGTGCATGGACTGCCACGGTCTATCTTGTCCGACAGGGGGCGCCAGTTCATTTCGAGCTTCTGGCAGAAGCTGATGGGTTTCCTGAACGTCAAGATCAACCTAGCGTCGGCGAGACACCCGCAGACCAACGGACAAGCGGAACGCGTCAACGCCGTCATGCAGCAGTACCTGAGATGCTATGCAAATCAACAGCCGACGACATGGGTGGACTACCTGCCGCTCGCTGAGTTCGCTTACAACAACACGAAGCACGTGTCCACAGGGGTGACGCCGTTCTTCGCCAACAACGGGAGGCATCCCAGAACCTTCCCGGGATTAGAGAGACTGGGGGAGGGGGAGCCACAGGCAGCGGAAGTCTTGGCGGCGGAATTGCAGGAAGTCCACGAGCAGCTTAGGAGGCAGTTAGAGCTGGCAAAGCACGCATACAAACTGCAGGCTGACAAGCACAGGAGGGTTGGTGAAGACATACAGGTGGGAGACTGGGTGTGGTTAGCGGCCCACGCAGTGCCGACCAGATCCTTAGCTAAGAAGAAACTCGGACATAAGCAGCTAGGACCTTACCTAGTTGAGGCACAGATCAATCCGGTGGCCTTCTGGTTGACACTTCCGGAAGGATCCAGAATGCACCCAGTATTCCATAGGTCGGTGCTCACGCCCTACAAAGCACCTCACCGATTTCAGGCGCAGGGCACGGCACCAGACCAGTATAAGGAGATCCCCCCAAGGAGGGAGTCGCCAAGTAGGGAACCCATCAACCAGGTCACAGAGATTTTGGACTCGAGATGGGGGGAAGAGGGAGTAGAATATTTTCTCGCAAGGGAAGGTACCCCGGCCAGCGCCAACAGTTGGGTGCCGGACTATGCCCTGGACGAGCCTCTCCTCAAAGAGGAGTTTCATGCCTTGTTCCCACACAGGCCCATGCCAGCCGAGTATTTCGACGTCTGGCTTTTCACACCCACGCTTTCTACCAGCACGTTCCAGGGATTCACCTCGGACGAAGAACCAGCATTAGAAACACGTTCACCGGAGGGCTCGCCCTCGGGGTTTGCCTCAGACCGCTCGTTTTGGTGGGACAATCGAGGAGAGGAGAGGTGGCTGAGGGGCCCTTGGCAGGCAACGGACCCAGAGGGGAACGAGGGTGAGAGGGACATGGACGTGATGGGGGAGGACGTTGGGTTCGAGCATGGCGGCACGGAGATGGAAGCAGAGGAGAACGAGGTCGGCGAAGACATGGAGGACGAGCCGGATTTCTCTAACTGGATGCACGCCACGGGGGACGAACTGTATCCACCATTCACCCCCACAACGACGGAGCACCCAGCACCCCCGCCGGAGGAAGGGGAGGGGGGAAGGGGGGGCTTCGAGGGGGGGATGGATGTCAGGGGTTCAGGAGCAGAGTCACAGGAGAGGGAAGAAACGGAGAGCGAGGGGGAGGAGTCGGAAGGAAATGTCAGCGGCGACAGTAGTCCGAGGTCTCTGAGTCTCTCCAGTGACTCGGAGGATTCACAGAAAGGGGCCCCCATGGTCAGGGCAAGGGGAGTGCCCAGGGGGACACCTCGGGAAGAAGGGGCCAGAGGGGACTCAGAGAGTAGCAGCTGGAAATCCGGACCAGCGTCCCCCCCAGAGTGCAGTAAGGGGGAGGAGTCCAAGGCATCGGGATCAGGGAGCGCGCAGGCAGAGGGAGAACGTGAGGCAGGACTGACCACACCCTCGTCAGGGAGCGAGGAAACGGTCATCCGGAAAGTAAAACGCGCGCGCGCGCCAAGTTCAAATGTACAGGAGGGCGGCAAGGTGGGCAGCCCGGGTAGGGAGCCAGGTCCTAAAGCCCGCCGAAGAGAGGGGGAGGAGTCAGAGGGGTCAAGCTCTGCGTCGGAAGAGTCCAGGAGGAATGAGACCCCGGGGGGTAGTAAGACCCAGAGGAAGAGAGAGAGAAGGAAGAGGTGGAGTAAGATTAGAGTCTTAAGCTGGTGCACAGGGGGTGGAGATCCAGACAGAGCTTCGCCGGTCTAAAGTCCAGACGTAGGGCTGGGACGCTGAGACTTGTAAATGGAGACTATTCTTCAATAAAGACTTTGATACTGTACGATCGGCTAGCGTTGGTCCTTGGTGAGCTGGGACCCGGAGCCAGCTCTGACAGACCTGAATACTTCTTGTCATTAAAATAATCATTTCCAATCAAAACAATTATTCGACATGGCATTTTACCCCCACCAACGTCTTCTAAAATGCTCCACACAGGTGTACATGTGAGCAAAAACCTAAAAAAGACATGTGGCCATAGCTCAAAAACTTGACCTGATTGAGCAAAACCAATGTGATTTTTGGATTCAGCGCATCAGATTCGTCCTAAATCAACTGAAAAAAACGCAGACAACAAATTTGTTGTTGACCAGTGTTACCAATGAATTGAGGAGTTACCGGAGATTGAAGAGATTTGACTGATTCAGGTATAACACTACCCTACACAGGTTCATGACTTTTCATCCTAGAGAACATTTTGTCTTGATTTTCTGCAGCCAGATAATTATGCTAACTATTAAGCATAATTAGAATTATGGGCTTCTTTTCCACTAAGACCCTGTTAGAAGCTGCCAGAAGCTTGTGCATCTGCTACAGCCCCCAGAAGCCTAATACTTCCATATACCCACAGTTGCAACCTCAATAATATTGCACCCAACACAGTATTATATCAACCAGTATACTTTAGCACGCCCACACATTTTATCTTCTTTTCCTTCCTCAGCTATCTTTGCCAATGTATAATTGTAGATCATCTTACACATACAAAAATTGATGCACGCCTATCAAAGTCTTGCAAACTGCCCTCTGTAGATGAAAGAAGTGAAAGGGATACTGAAAGAGTATGGCTTGGATTCAGATTAG